>NC_036451.1:30010930-30311902 GCF_002775205.1 Xiphophorus maculatus
CCCCCCAGTGTGCATTAAACAGTTAAGTAGGACTTCCTCCAAATTCCCCCATCATCACCGGCTGAAACATGCGGGTCGGACTCACAGTAGACCTGGACGTGGATCTCTCTGGTCCTGATGACCGAGTCGCACTCGGCCTCACAGCTGTAGCCTCCCTGATGCCGGAGGTCAAGGTTCAGCAGGTGGAGGTGGGACTGGCCATCCTGCGGCTCCGTCCTCTGGAGGAGGGTCCGGTTCCGGTCCGTCCTCCTCCAGCTGAAGGCAGGCGGGTGGAGGCAGCCAGAGGCGTTACAGGTGAGGATCAGAGCCGAGCCGCGCTCCGCTGACACCTGAGGACTGGAATACAGCTGCAGCGGGTGAGCTGAGGAGAGAGGGATGGAGAGAGTGAGTCCAGGTCCAACAGGATCCAGAGGGATCCAGAGGGATCCAGCAGGATCACGGTCCGGTCGGTCAGCTGAAACGTACCGCTCACAGTGATAGACCTGGACTCCTGCTGGGAGCCATACTGGTTGGAGGCTTCACACTCGTAGTGGGCGGAGTCTTCCAGGGACACGGAGGGAAGGCTGAAGCTGAGCAGGGGGGCGGAGTCAGTCCTCAGAAGTTCCTCCCCTTTTCTCCTCAGAACCAGGCTGGGAGGCGGAGCTCCTTCAGAGCTGCAGGTGAAATTCACCTGCTGGCCCTCCACCACCTCCTCACCTGGATCCACTGAGAGGGAGGTGCTGGTGGGCGGAGCTAAGCGAGAAAACAGGAAGAAGACAATGAGGACTACAAAAAAAGACTATAGCATGTTATTGTCCACATCTGGAAATTTCACTCATGCTGGAAGGCAAGAAGATGATTCTTTTCCTTGCCATCCGTAGCGGCGCCGCTGCGGTAGAACCGCTGACTAAATGACACCTGGATGGTGAAGCTGTTAGTAATTCATGGCAGCAAAGGGAAAAATAACTCAAAACCAATCCTATTGTCTCTTTTTTCTTGTTCTTGTTGCTGTAGCGACTGACTGACAACAGCTCCACTAGCATATCAGGATTCAACACCAAAAAACAAGAAAACATTTCCCATGTTTCCCAATGTTCTGACCCATGGGATCAGAACTAAATGTTCTGATCTAAAAGATCAGAACATTCAGTTACAGTTTTACGTTTTCAGGCTATTATTAATAAACGTTCGCTGTGGTAGATTAGCTATTAGCTGCTATTGGCTAATCTAACACAGCGGTGGTACATTAGCAACACCTGCTCTACTGATGATCTGTCAGAGTTAATGTGTGGGTCGATGTTTTCCTTTCTTTTTTAACTGAACCGAAACACAGAATTCTGCAGCACATCTACATGTCAGGCTGGTCAAAATCAAGCTAGCATAACTGAGCTGCTTCCCTCTCCGTCATAATTTTTTAAATTACAACTTTTTCCTGACCTTGTCATCTAGTTGTAGTGTTGACAATAAGCAGCAAAGCACTGCGTCCCAGTTCCTTTTACGTATGATGCATAAGTTTAAGATTTACCACTTTATATTGACAACTTGACAGCTAAAACCAATGCTAGTCATCGTTAGCATGACGTCACGCTGCAGCGCTGCTACAAATGAAACAAGACGTTCACTCTTACCTAAAACTGTGACGTTTACAGCTGCAGTCTGGTTTCCTTCTGAGTTTCTGGTTTCACACTCGTACCGTCCGGCGTCGGAAAGCTTCACCGCCGATAGGATGAGCTGACCTCCGCGACCTCCGGGCAGAGGGCGACCGCCTGCCGTCCAGGTGATGGTCGGCTCGGGGTTTCCCTCAGCAGAACAGCTGAGAGTTAGCGGCGAGCCGGACATCACCGCCACCGGGTCAGAGATGTTCATGAGGCCTGGAGCATCTGCAGAGGAGGAGGAAGAGGAGGAGGAAGAGGAGGAGGAAGAGCTGAAATTCAGATGCTGAATTGAGGGTTTCAGACTCGGGTTGACGCTTTGACTGATTCACAGGGTCAGACTGAAACTGAAGATGAATTTCAGGAGTCTGACTGAGGATTCTGAGAATCACATGGAGGAATTTAGAGAATCGGATCAACTCTCCACCCCGTCTGATCACGGCTCAGAAAGTTCTGACCCGGTTAGTGAAGGTCTGACTCACAGCGGACATTCAGGGTTGTGGTGGTCTCTCTGGTCCTGTAGTCCGACGGCAGACCCGGCAGCTCCAGCGTCGCCCTGCAGGTGATGCTCCCTCCCGAATCCTCCCTGAGGGGCAGGAAGCGGAAGGAGCTGGACCCAGACCCTCTGGTGCTCTTCAGAACCGTGTCTCCTCGGACCCAGGTGAGGTTCAGGTCCCAGGCGGGGTACAGGTTGGGCACCTGGCAGGTGAGGGTCGCCTCCACGCGGTCTCTGAGGCGGTCCTGCCCGGCGATCTCAGGGTCCGAGGGGAACGCTGGAACCAGAGGATGGAGACAGGGTCAGGAACAGCAACCCGGCCGGGCCAAACTCGCCTCGGGTCGGAAACTCACAGTAAACACCGACGGAGGCTCGGCTCTCCGCCTGTCCATCTCCACATCTGGCCTTACACGTCAGCTGCCCTTCGTCTTCTATCTTAACGGGGTCAAAGGTCAGAGTGGAGTGGGTTCTGTTGGCGCTGTTGGACGCCCTCAGGGGTCGGTCGTTGACGGTGGCCCAGGTAATGCTCGGTTCTGTGGGACAGTCGTGGACCTGGCAGACCATGTGCTGGTGGGAGCCGAGCCGGAGCAGAGGCCGCCTGGGCGACAGGCTGACCCGGTGGCCCTGAACGCACCACGATGACATCAGCAGCACGACTGCGGAGCGAAACAGCAAATCAGGACAGGGGAGGATAGAACATTACATTTGGCACAAAATCATTCTTAAACTGACAACAGACGCGCAACTATACAACCGAGTATGTTTGAAAAGCAGAAGTGGAGCCTCCTGAACAACCCAGAGCAAGTAGTTTCTGGATGGTAAGTCAGCAGCAAAATTATTTTCTTTTCCTTCAGTCGTACAGCGCATCCAGCAGGACAACCAGCTGACCAAACATGCTGGAGCTCTATGGTTGCTAGGAAACAACGTACTCCCTGTAAATTGTCACTTAAAAAAAAAAAAAAAAGAATAGGGAGATTTTTGAAATGGCAAATTTTCCAGACACCAAAAACATTAACAAAAAAAACACCTGGGTGTTTTTTTAAGCACTCGGGTCGTTTTTAGAAACAGAAGAAGCACAAAACTTTAATTTTCCATAACGGGTCACTTTAAAGCAGGGTGTCCAAACTTTTTATCACGTTTGTCTAAAATACTCATAAGCCAAGAAAACACCAAAAAAATAAAATAAAGCAAATAAATAGTCTGTTTTTATGTGGGTTTTCTTTTTGGTACTAAATGGGATTTTAGTCATTATTTATCCAAAACTCCTTTAAAATTATTTGGGCTCGATTGAACAAATTTAATTTCATTTCTAAGAACAGGATTTGGGTCACGTTCTTTCAAAACGTTTTCCAATTTCAGCCGAGTTTAATAAATGAAGCAAATGCAGCAAAATCGACTTTTCAGTAAAAGACTTTGGATTTACTTGGTTCTATTTGTTATAAAAGATGAAAACTTTGTGTTGCACAAAACATCATTTTACCCTGAGTGCAAATAAAAGATCTCCATCTGTATCCACCGGGGCCGCAACAAATCAGCCCAAGGGCCAGAAGTGGCCCCTGAGCTGCACTTTGGACACCGCTGATTTAAAGTCTGAAGTGACAGAGAAACTAGAATCCTAGTTGGTCAAACTGTTTTATTTTTGGGGATTTCACACAGATTTAACCAAAGAAACTGAAACAAATTGAGCCTACAGAACAGACGTATGGTGGATGACTGATGGGGCCAATGGGGCCCAGCAGGGGGCCAACGGGGCCCAGCAGGGGGCCAGCAGGGGCCTCTTTAACCTGACAGTTGTAAGGATAATCATGATGCCAGGGGTGATTTCAGCAGCCGTGGGTTCTGGCTGCGTTCCTCCTGTCCACATGAACGGAAACATGGGACAATCAGAGCGATTTTAGTCCAGGAAGAAAAGGTCACAACAACAGATTTCCCAACTAAAGAAATGAAAGTAAAATGATAAAAAAGATAGAAAGTATTCAGATGATTCTGATGCAGAAATCTGCAGGTGAGTAAAAACTGCAGCAGTTTGAGAAAAGACACTAAAATGTCTCGTTTAATTTGTGCAAAAAATTATTTTGATAACTTTAATCTTTAATGCTGCAAAAAACAAAAATAAAAAAATCATTATGAATAAATGGATCGAATCTATAAAAACTTTTCTAGTCATTATTCCTTCTGGTTCTGGATGTTGAGCAGCAATGAGAATTTTGCTCCGGCACTTTTTAAAAATTTTTGGACAGTTGTTATGATCCGTAGCCATGGCAACAATGTTATTTTTCTGTGTGTTTTTTTTTACAACAGGAGGCCGGTGATTAGCATTTCAAAAGCTCAAATAATCCCTGAACTACGACCCCAAACCCCAGAGGAGTTGAAAAGGAGCCTGAACGGATGCGAAGAGAGAGAGAAGGAGGAAGTTCAAGAGAAGCTGCAACAGCAAAGGAGGCGGATTAGCAGAGCTAGCTAACGACTGATGATGTCATCCAGGAAGTGTTACTGAGGAATATCGGATATTAGCTGTTAGCATGTGATGATGATAGCGAGACCTTCAGTCAGAGGTCTCTTCAGATAGATTGTGAGACTGACTGCTACTGGAGATCCTTCTTTCCCACAGAATCAACAGCAAAGCTTATGATTACATATTTATATTTATTTATATTTAATGTCTGAACGCAGTGAGGGATAAAAACTGAAGTGTAATTCCTCGCTTGTGCCAAAAAAAAATTCTGGTTCTGGAGACGTTTGGGAAAAAATTTTGAGACAAAAAAGGAGCAAAAGATGAACAATTTAACGTTTTTACCTACGGAAAAACATTTCTGCAGCAGGATGAAGATCAAAAAACTATGATAAATTTCTTATAATGACAAGAAATTTTGTCATTTTGATGATAAATACAAATTATGTTAAAAATCCCAAAAACCAGGCGTGCCGTGGTGGCGTAGCGGTTAGCGCGACCCGTATTTGGAGGCCTTGAGTCCTCGTTGCAGGTTCGACTCCCGGACCCGACGATATTTGCTGCATGTCTTCCCCTCCTCTCCTTCCCCGTTTCCTGTCAACCTGCTGTCATTTAAGGGACACTAGAGCCACAAAGGACCCTGGAGGGGGAAAAAAAGATCCCAAAAACTGTCCTTACTGTCAGGATTTACTAGTTTTATTATTTTCTCCACTGTTTGTTCAATAAAAGCATCAAGAAATACCAATAAATTTAAAATGCAGTTACTGTGAGGATTTAGACTCAAATCCCTTCTTTATGTGACTTAAACAAGTGAATGGCAAATAGGAACACAGAGGATCATTTTGGTTTTGACAGTTTTTCCTCTAATTAAATGAAATGATGATGTAGAAACAGATGTTTTTATTTAAAAACCTTTGATGGGGTTGAATTGTTCCCCACAGTTCAGCATTCACTCGTTAAATCCTGCAGCTCAAACACACCGGTTTCAAACGGCTGAACTCTGACGCTTAAATCAGCAGCAAACACTGAAAACAAACACTGAAAACAAACAGAACCGAACCGGATCCGGGCAGAAAAACACAGCTTTGACTCTCAGAAACGAGACGAATAACGAGAGGAAAACATGATCATTAAATATTACCATAAAAAACAGCCCTAAGTTAGATTGATTTAACAGAAATCAGTGATTATCTTCAACATTTTGATGAATTAATCAGCTGATTGTGAACCTATCAGCTGATCAGCTGATGATCAAAGCCTCAGATAAACTGATATTTGCATTAATTGAATCATTTGGAGCCATTTTTATGTTAAACAGAGATTCTGCCGCTTCGCTTTTATTATTCAAATGAAATCAGAGCAGCTGAGACGCTTCGATGAAAGGAAAAAAAAACAGTTTTCTGATCATAAACAGGAAGCAGAATCTCACCTGAGAGGAGCTGAAGGCAGCCGTCCATCCTGCTGGACGGCTGGATGGACGGTTGGATGAATGGATGGATGGACGGATGGATGGACGCAGCAGCAGCAGCGTCTCCTTTGTGCTCCTGTCTCTGAGTCTGAAGCAGAAAATGAGCTCGACACATGAAGCCCCCACAGAAACGCCCCCTCTGATCGGCCGCCTTTATATGCAGGAGGCCACTGCGCCCCCTGCTGGACGGAAGGAGAACAGGTTTTCATGCAGGAGGCCACTGCGCCCTCTGCTGGACGGAAGGAGAACAGGTTTTCATGCAGGAGGCCACTGCGCCCTCTGCTGGACGGAAGGAGAACAGGTTTTCACTTTCATTATGAGCAGCTTTTCTGTCTGGACTCTGAATGTTCCTGAACGCAACTTCAGTTTCAGGAATTCAATCTGTTTCTCATCTAAATAACAAAACATTTAAATACCAAACCAGTTAGTTTATATAAAAATAGATTAACTGATTAAATTGTTCCTCATCCAAACAACAAAACGTCTAAATGATCTGTTAGTTTATCAGAAAAAAAAAGATTAAATGGGACAAAAGATGGAACATCAAACTAAATAAAGGGCAAAAAGAGACAATTCAGTGAATTAATCAGTAATTAAACATTTTTAGATGAGGTGTTTTAATTACTTGTTGCTGTTTTGCCATTTTTGTTGTTTATCTGTATTGTAAAGAGATCAAATTTAATGGAGAATAAATGAATTTGTCTGCAATTGAACTGTTCTAATCATTATGAAAATAAAAAATTAAATGTCATTTTATTCAAATAAAGCTTTAGCTTCATTAACAGCTCCAATTAAATCTGTTTCCATCTAAACAATAAAACATTTAAAGTTAGTTTATCAGAGGAAATGAGATTAAATGAGACAAAACTAAATGATTCAAAAAGAGACAATTCAATTAATTAATGAGTCATTAAATAAATATATGGCATGGTGTTTTAATTACTTGTATTCTCTGCTGTAGAGATTATTATTGAAATAAAATAAAATGTATTAAAATAAACACATTTATCTGTCAATAAACTGTTTCAATAATTCACAAAGTAAATAATTAAATGTCATTTTATGAAAATAAAAACAGGATTTTAATCAGAATCAATTTTATTGGCTAAATTTGTGACAAAATAATTATTGGATCACTTTTGAACCAGGAATAGATTTTATTTATTTCTTGAAGTTTTATTTAAAATACATGTAAACATTTATAACCAGTTCAAAATGAAATTAATTTCATTTCAGAATTTTTTATTTCCACTTAATTGTAACCGTTAATAAAGATCAGTTTCTGATTTGTTCTGAATTAATGGATAATTTCAACTTTATGAAGAGAAAATCTGATTTTCTTCTTATTTTGACACATTTAGAAACTGCTGTAAAAGTTTGACATATTTAAAAATAAAACGGCTTTTCAGATGATTAACAGAGACGATTTATTGATCAGCATCATGTGATCAGAATCAACTCAAAGTTCAGAGGTGGAAAGAGTTTAAAAATTAAACTGAACAAGTAATCACTGTAAAATCTTACTGTAGTAAATTTTACTTTAAAAGTTACTTTGAGCAGAAGATGACAATGTAATTAAAGCAAACACTTTACAAATAAAAATCCAAAATAAATGAAATATTTTTTTTATTTAGATTTTAAAAAATTATTTTCATTATTTATATTTTTATCGTTACCAAATATGACTTCAAAAGTGACTAAAATGCTTCACTCAAAAATCAAGTAAAAGTAAAAGTTCAGGTTTTGCAAACAAATTAAAAAACAAACTACTGAGTTTTTGTACTTAATTACAGTAACTAGAGTAAATGTAACAAGTTTCTTTCCACTGAGGTTTTATTCTTTTCCTGCACAAACTCCATTTCCCAGAATCCTCAGTTCATTTCTCATCAGATTTATAGAAAAACGATGAATTTCCGACCCGAGCAAAACGATGTAAATTCACACCAACCAGACTCCAAACTGGAGAAACTCAAATAAACTGAAAAATAATTATTCTACTTCCTGTTTTAATTTGTAAAAAAACAGTTTGACTCAAACATGAATATAATTATTCTATTTTCCGTTCTTATTCTTATAGAAGCTTCGACTCAAATAAAGAGTAAAATAATGATTGTTTCCTGTTTTTATTCGTGTAGAAACTCTTCGGTCAGTTGAGAGAAAACATGATTTTCTGACTTCCTTTAAAGTCTCAGTGACATAAATACAGATGAAAAACATTCATGGTTAAAACAGCAGCCACACAACTTCCTGTTGGGGACCGCCACAATAAAAGTCTCTTCTTCATGATAACGTGCTGAAGGCACTCAGGGCCCGTTTGAAACTGCGGCTCCGGTCCGAACTCTCCCAGCTGGAGGTGCGATGCGGGTCGGAACCGAGCCTTTCGACCCAATTACTGGAAGGATCCAGAACTTCTTCAGCCGAGGGAAAAAACGGAGGGACTCGGACGTTTCCGGCTTACAAAAAAACACATCTAACATTTTTTAAGACGAGTCGATTAGTAAACATTAAAATAAAACAGTGATGTGATCCGCTGAGCGCCCCCTACAGGCAGCTGCTGGTTTATGCTGGTAAAACTGTTCAGTCCGACCGTAAAAACGACACTCGAACTACACTTCTGCTCACGTCTCCACGGCAACTAAATCTACATTTAGCCTAGTTAAAGTTTTGCTGCTCATTTAATTATTTTCCAGGCATGATGGAGGCGTCAACATGAAAACAGATAAAACTTTTTTTCTTTTTTTATGCTGGTGTCGTAAAACTGAACCTGAGAAACAAAACCGTCTTTATTTTCAGTCCGTTAACGATAAAAGTTTCTGTTTTTTAAAGCTTCTCTAAGGAGTTTCAGACCGAAGTCCTGAGTTCCCGTCTTCACCAAAACTGGATGTAAATACTGTAACCATGGCGACGGGGCGAGCCGCCGATCAGCTGACCCTCCCCGTTTATCAAAACCACAAGAAAACAAAAACACTTGAAGCCCGAGTTGTTCTGTTAAAAACGCTTGAGGAGCCGATCGGGTCACATTTACACACAGCTTCGCTCACATACAGTCTGAGTCCAGAGTCCAGCTCTCGCCGGTTTATTCGGGTTCCCGATTCAAAGCTGGCGCTGTCGGAATCGGAGGAGGGCCCGGTTCTGGACCCTCAGGTCGGGCTGCAGGTTCTAGTACTGGATGTATTCCGACTGAAGAGACTGGAGGAGAAAACACAGAAACGTTTTGAGTCAAACGGGAAACATTCAGTTTAGTTCAACGAAAAATCATTCAGTCTGTTTGACTTCAGAACCGGGCCAACCGAGCCTGGTTCTGATCCAGTTTACCCCAGTTAAAGCTGCAGTGTGGAAACGTAATAAAAATATATATTTCACATATTTGTATGTCTCATGCCGTTACTGTTTAAAACGAAACAGATAATCTGTGCTCACTAGAAACAACCAATCAGGGCTGGGAGGCGGGGCTTAGCGCTGCCAATCACCCTTGTGTGGCTCTTTCTCTCTGCTACGCTGCAGCTAGCATAGCCTGTTGTGAATGCTAATGCTAGGTAGCATAGCAACTGATGACAGAGGATAAACAATATTTATGTAACTAAGTTGTTTAGCAGCACTTTCATGAAAATGATTGACAGCACTAAGCCCCGCCTCCCTGCTCTGATTGATCATTTCTGGTGCGTTTCTTCAGATGGTAAAAGCTCAGGAAGGAGATCGATCTGTTCACAGATCATCATGTTAAACTGCTACGACTTGATGACAGTTTAAACAAATACGTAAAAAAACATTTTAGAAAAGTTAAACTGATAAAAATATATTACAAAAACAAACGACAAACTGGAAAAAGTTACAAACTGCAGCTTTAAAGTTAAAAAGGAGTCTTTCCTGTCCACTGTCGCCACAAAGTCACTGAGCCGTACAGCGGATAATTTAGTAATCGATTATTGTGACAAATTACCAATTAATCAAAATAAAATCTGCAGACTTTTCATTTCACCACTGAAAATTATTTTAGACAATTTTATTAACAGAAAGATGAAAATAAAACAATTAAACTCATTTTTTAATAAGACAATAAACATTTTTTAACTAACATGCAGTAACAGCCTCTCAGTGAAAACTGAATCATTTTCAGTGAAGGATCAATGCAGTGCAGAGCCGATATATCGGCTAATTGATTAATAATTAGCTTCTTTCTTTAATTACAAAATCAGGGACCAAAAGGTGGACTGGATGTTAAACATGAGTTCAGTAGGAAAACAGAAATATTTGTGAAAAATGTTCTGTTTTCAGGATGAAACTCTCAGGATTCCCAGAACAGGAAAAGGGGAATTCCTCGTCTTCCTTCTCCAGCCGGTTTCTGTAAACCGAATTACAGCAACAACCCCAGCGTGCGTTTTCTCATCAGGAAATACTTGGTGCGTTTTACTTTCGGTTTTGACTCCTTCAGTTCCTGGGAAGGATTCGAACGGCTGAGTGTAAAGATCAGAAAGGCTTCTGGACGACAGACAAACCCAGATCTGATCAGGATGAAGTTTTTCCTTCCACTTTCCTGGAACGTTTCCCAGACGGAGGCCTGCTGGCGATTTTTGTTTTTACGTTCTGAAACTTCTTACAGATGGAACCAGAAGTTTACATACACAGAATAAAAGGAAACGTGGACATCTGTCCCTCTCTGTCTGAACATAAATCAGATAAAACTCATTTTGTTTCAGGTCAGTTAGAAGCAGCAAAATGATTTCTCTTTGCTAAATGCCAGAAAAATTAGTGAGAACATTTTTTAGAGATTTTTTTTAAACTTTCTTTGAATTCAGAAGATAATATTCATCTCATCAGTATCAATCAGATATAATCAAGTTTATTTATAAGAAACATTTCAGTAACAAGCAGCTCAAAGTGCTTTTAAAACACAAAAATACACAGTAATAAAAATAAAACATTATATTTTGATATTTTTATCATGTTTCTTTGATTCGGTTACAGCAGGCAGTGAGGTGCGTTCAAGGTGTCTCTGTTAATTTGAGTTTCCATGGAAACTTGAACAGGCATGTTTATGTTTGTAAGCTTATTAATCACAGGGTTTATTTTGGTTATAATGTTACATGATGTCTGAATGATCTGAAGTTCACTGAATATTATCACTGGTTACTGTGACGTTTCTAAGTGTAATTTTTATTTTAACCAATCAGAAGTTTCTAAAGTGATGACATCATCATGATCTTTGTGTCTTTTTCTTAAACTTCTGGTTTCATCGTTGGATGTTGTGATGCTCTTTCAGATATTTTATCTTTCTATGTTCTTACATTTTGTGTCTCATTGCTCAGCCTCAGACTTAGTGGCAGCGTTTCCTCGTCTCAGCAGCAGCTCTGGCGGTTAGTGAAGCTAAAGTTTCCCGATGCAGAGAAAACCCTCGGCTCCCCTGATCAACACGCTTAGAGAAGAGCTGGAAGGATTTCAGAGACCAAACATCACAGGAAACAGAAACGACGTCGGACAAAAAACAAACACGGAGACATTCAGCAGACGAGTCAGAGCGCGAGGCGTTCCCTCCGCCTGCAGCTTCCGGAGGATCAGATGCACCGATCACAGCCTGTACGGCCGGCACCGATTTCTGGCTTCCAACCTGCCCGTTCTGACGAGTATAAAACTCAACAGGCTCCAGGTTCTTTGGTAGAAACGATAGTTTCACGTAAAGACGGCCAGAAAACATTGATAAGTATAAAAATATGATTGAAAAAATGTTTGCAACTCATTTCCAACCTTTAAGTTTTAAGGTTCTACCTGAATTCATCATATTTTCAGATCTGTTGATATTTATTATGCAGCTCTCACACAGTTTTTGCTGTTTTCACACATAAATAATTTTATATTTATAGTTTTTACATTAAATCTGAATTCTTATGATAAGAAACTTTTCACTTGATAAATTCGTTTCACTAGTTTCTGGTCAGGCTGCAAAATATCAACAAAATATTCGATAATTAATTAAAAAATTAATACATTTCATTGTTTCCAATTAAAGCAACAAAGTTTACATTTTTGACCAGATTAACATTTTAAGCTGCATTCTTTGTGTTTTGTGCTGCAGCCTTTAGTTTCGAGTCCAAATAAAATTTAAGTTTAGCAACTTTGATGATTAATTGGATAAAATAAATTGCCAATTTTTTATACCACACTAGAAAAGCAAAAGTCCAAATGAATTCCTCTTACATAATAATATTTTTGTTATTTATCTCATCATTTGTATCAAAGGATGAATCTTTGCTAAATAAATATTTCTAACGTTTGCATGTAAAAGTTCAGTCCTTTCTGCTCGGTGAAATTTTGTTTTTATTAATAATTGGACGGTTAATGTGTTTAAATAGGAGATTTTTATTTCTTTTAACAGAATTTGAACCAGGAGAAGCTAAAACTGCAGCTTCAGTTCTAGATAGAAAATATTTGAATATTTTTCATCTTGATAAATATTAATATTTTTTAAACAGTTTTGGCTCAATTACAGCTTTAAGTGAGTTTCTCTTTCAGTGTTTTATGGTCTGAATTCTCCAGTTAACCAATTAATAAATTATGGCAACGATTACCCAATTTATGCATCAAAGCATCATTTTTAAAGTTTGATCAGATTTTTATGGATTTTTTTTTTTTTTTACCCCTCCAGGGGGTCTTTTGTGGCTCTAGTGTCCCTTATATGACAGCAGGCTGACAGGAAACGAGAGAAGGAGAGAGGGGGGAAGACATGCGGCAAATATCGTCGGGTCCGGGAGTCGAACCCGCGAAGGCCGCGTCGAGGACTCAAGGCCTCCAAATACGGGTCGCGCTAACCGCTACGCCACCACGGCACGCCCTGATTTTTATGGATTTTGAATCTGATTGGTGCATCTCCAGTTGCTGCAGCGCGGGAACGCGTCGTCATGTGATCAGAACGGACAAATCACACGGACAGAAGAGTTGGGAAGCAAAAACAACCAATCAGAGCAAAGGGGCGGGGCAAAGCTGCTGCTGTGTCGGAGGACTTACAGGTATGGAGCGGCTCAGGTAACGTCCTGAGGGGCCCTTCATGGCGCTGGAGGGCTCGTGGCCCCTGAAGGCACTGACGTCCTGATGCTGCGGCCTCATGTAACCCTTGACCGCAGGGGGCGCCGCGGAGCCGCCATACAAAGTACTGTTGTTGTTGACCTCGTGCTGCATGCCGCGAGGCCCGCCGCTGTAGCCGGGCGAAGGGGCGGAGGGGGCGGGGCTTACAGAGAGAGAGGAGGAAGAGGAGGGAGGAAAAGAGGAGAAGGGAGTCTTCTCGTCCTCCTCGGCGTCGGCGGCGTAGAGATCTCCGAGGGAGCTGGCCAAGCGCGAGCCGAAGGCTGAGCTGAGGTCAGCAGATACAAAACATCAACAGGCAGGTCATGTGACATAAACACACCTGACAGGAGACAAGGAGGGGTGCTGCTCATGACCTCTGACCCCACGAGAATCAGTCAGTTCAGGAAACCGACGTTCCTACGGCTGTTATAGTCAACGCCAGCAGGTGGTGCTGCTGCTTCACTTACTGGAGTTTAACCTGAACTTCTACCAAATATTTTTTCTTAAACCAAACTAGCTAACGGGAGTCGACTAGGAAAAGGTTTGGAGTTAAAAAATATCCAGACACTCATTATAACATTCAGTTTTTGTTTCAACAGATTTCCTGCTTGTTATGATTCTCCTTTCAAAAATCAATTCAAAAATCTAGGAACTTAAAAAAGTTGACGAGCAACAAATCTAGCAACCGTTTTTAAAAAGCAACATGTAAGAAATCTGGAGACGATAAAAACTGACGAGCAAAAAACACCAAACTGAGGGACTTTTTTAAAAAACCCACATAAATCTAGAGTTTAAAAAAAAAAAAATTTTTAATTGTCGAGCTAATTTAAAGAAGCGATGATGGAAAACTCTGTAAACGTTACGGTTTTGTTCCCTCAGAGTGTCTGAGGGAGAAAGTTTCATTCCAACCCGGCCGAGAGTCATGAACGCTAACCGAGCCGCACCGCTGCAACCAATAGGAAAATTCAGCAGCCACTGATTCACCACAGGAGGGCAGCACTGAGACAGTTTGGGTAAAATATTGCAGAACAAATTTACACTAAAAGGTGAAAATTTGCACAGAAACATAAAAACAGAACGAATATTTTATAGTTCATCTGCAATAAAACGTTGATTTGGGGTTTAGCTGCTCTTTAAATTTAAAACCGTTTAAATGACTTCCTGTTCACAGAGATCAGGAGGAAGAGAAGAAGTAGATGATGATGAGCAGCAGGATGTAACAAACAGGACGAGGTGAAAGGAGGAGAATGAGGAAGAGGAGCGGAGGAGTAAACGTGATGAAGAGCAGCAGGAAGTTCTGACCTTCGGATGTTTGACATCGGCGATAACGAGTTCCTCCCGATCCTCTTGGCAGCAGGAGAAGTAGAGGATGCTGGGAGTTTGGAGGGCTTGTGGATGGAGGCGGGACTTTGACTGCTCCCTTTTGATAACCTGAAAGCAAATAAAACATAAAATGATGATCAATACTTGTATGTATTATTGATTCCACCAACCAGACCCGTCAGGTGACAGTCGTACCGGAGCGGCGGTGAGCTGGAGCGATGGCGGGTCTTTGGCTCCTCAAATCTGCAACAAAACAGAACCGTCAGTTTACTAAACCACCGATAATTATTACTGGATGGATCAGCGCCTGTTAGCCGCTACAGCTAGCGACGCGCTACAGCTAGCGACGCGCTCCTGCAGGCGCCATCACTACGCATCGAGTCACTTCCATCAAACCAGGCTGCTCTGACGCAGGATGACCCAAATCAGTCAAAAATGTTCACATCGCCTTTATTTCTATAAAATATTATTTAAATTGAAAATGTTTTGATGCATAAAATGTGTTTATAAATCACATTTATATGTGTCACATTTACATTTATATGTTTATAAATCATGTTTATAAAGAAACAGTTTGGTTTCTGTCCAGATGCAAGACAGCACTAAAGGAATTTATCTTTTATATTGGTCAATAATTTACAGCATTAATTCAAATTGAACAAACTACGGCTCTTACATTTTATAAAATATTTTATTGTACTTGATAATTGTTATGAATATCTCAACATTTTACAAACAAATGAGGCACAGAGACCAGTTCCTGTCCTGACAATGTGACGCTGGTGGACCTGGATGTCTGTCGTAAAGTTGACGATGTGATTGTGAATGTGTGCGATAAATAGCGCGACGTCCAATCCAGTGATAAACGTCGATGCAGAAAGGATTTAATCTAAAAGCAGCTTAACGAGCCCCAGCCTGGGGTCAAAGTTCAGTCCTGTACCTCAGAGCTCCTCCGCTCACAGATGGGCGAGGGTGGCGGCGGCTCTTCAGGGCTCGCAGTTTGTCGCCCTGTGTCAGACCCGAACCGTCTGTAATGTCACCCTGGAGGAGAAAACAAGCGCTCCTGTGAGGCGACGGGTTAAACAGGAAACTGGCGGAGAACAGAAAACAAAACGATAATAAAAATGATTTTGTTAGAGAAGTTCTGGAGTTCTCCTGTTTACTGATTCTGTTTACCAACAAAGACCTGAATATTTATGTAGATAAGCTGCAATATTCACTGTTTCTGCTAGAAAGGCACCGATCCAATATCAATATCTGTATCGATCACGAAATTGAAAACAGTTCAGGCCTGATCTGTAAGGGCGGATCTATCCAATCTATTTCACTGAGTGGCATAACACTGTCATTTATTTTACATCATCTTTAAAACTCCTAACTGAACCGTTTGAAGGTTTGTTGCAGTTTATCAACCTGCTGTTTGCTTCTAATTTCACTGACTGAACAAATTAAAGTTGTTTCTACATGTTTGACCGAACTGGTGAAGCCGTTGGTGGGTTTAACTGAGTTGTACTGGTGCAGAGTTATCAGATAAATTTGTAATTCAATAAATTTATATCTGCGTTTTAAAATAGAAACGTTTTAATTCAGCTGGTTTTCTGTAGTTGATCGGCTGATACCAAACCTCAGAAAGTCGATGGGTGCATCGCTAGTTTCTGAACATTTCCGACAAAATATTCTGCAGATATCGTTTTGGAGGATTTCGGCTCACCTGCATCATTGCCTGATTAAAATCAGAATTGGATCTGGCATGAAAACTGTGATTTTATTTTAGAGCCGTGCCGCCCAGCCCTGCTCTCTGCAGCCTGAACTCCAGCAGCGCCGAGCGCGTTAGCCCAGAGTTAGCGTAGCATCTTCTGGGTTAGCAACAGAAGTTAGCTGGTGTTGAAGACGAACGTCGTCCAGACCAACGGCATCCGGCCAAACGACCATAAATTTGCACAATGGATTAAAAAAAAACAAAGCTGGCTAGTTAGCTGGTGTATGTTAGCAGCTACTTACCAGCAGCCTCAACTGCCTCGAGTCACAAAGTTCAATGAGGATGTCTGCAGGTGACTGAAACTTTTGCCTGACAGAAAAGTCCTGCGAGGAGAAAAACCTACATAAAGTATAAATAGTCCTGCTACGACAAAGACCTGGGATTAAGCGACTGAAGGACAAGTTTTATGTGTTTTAAAAGAAATTTAAGACATTTTAAGGCATTTATTTTAGAAAGCTGAACTTAAGACTTTTTAAGGACATCCTGGATGTAAGATGCAACACAAAGTGTTTATGTTACAAACCCTTTGTGTTGACTTTTACTTAAAAACTGCTTTAAAAAATCTGCCTTTAAAAAATGTATCCAGCTTGGCTAAATTTTCAGTTTCTATTGTTGTTTTTTCTAAAGGGCCCCAGAAGAAATGAACTCTTTAAAAAACAGTTTTGGCCTAATCACCGCTCTCAATATGAACCTTTTTTGAGTCTGTATACTCCAGTTAATTAATTGATTACTCAATTAGTTGATGATCATTTCAATAAATCAATTAATCACGTTTAATCCGATTAATCGTTTCAGGCCCAACCTGGCAGGTCTGGAGCGATGCATCAAAGATGAACCAAAACACTAAAGGTTTAAGTTTTCCGCTGAGAGTCGATGGAACGGTGCGGTTTGTGTGTCTAACCTCCTGCAGATGGTCGGCGCTCGCCGATCGGAGGAAGTTGGCGTTGTGGGCGGAGCTTAGCGACAGCTCGTCCAGGCCGTTGATGAGATGCGCCGTCTGGTCCTCCGTTCTTCCCTTCAGAGTGTGCGGGCTTTGCAGCCACAGAGACGCCTGCTTGCTGTGGACACAGATCACATCTCCACTCAGGATGAGGTTTAAGAGACGACCTTACGACGTTTTAATTAAAACGTACATTTATTTAATAAGTTCTGACGCAGCGAACACTCTGATCCACTGGTGAAACTGAGCTTAACCAGATTTATCAGATAAATTTATACATTTATGTCTGTTTTAAGTAAATTCAGCTGATTTCTTCTGTCAATATTAAACCTCAGATATCGGGATCGGTGGTGAAAAAATGGATCGGTGCATTGCTAGTTTCAAGCCAAACTTCAGTCCTCCAGAAACAGACTGGACACCTGCAACTGGTCCTGAAACCAGGGTCAAAGGTCACAGTGATCGGTCGGACAGGACAGAGCGAACGATCTGATTTCTGTTCGGAGTTTGCCGACACATTCTTCCTCTTATTGCTGCTTCCTGTCTCTGTTCAGAGTTTTCATATCTGGAGGAAATTCTGTTGCGGAACACAAACCGGACCTCAGGTTCTGATGCTTGCTGATGGAGGTTCTGGCTTCCCGTGATGAGGCGGGAATTTTATGCTAGCGACGCTGGTGGCTGCAATCAGGAGGTGAAACAATGTGATGCCGATAAGCTCTGTTTGTCTTCCTGATCTCACTTCTGCTCCTTACTTTGTTTCATCACCTTCATGTGAAAAACGCTGCGTCTCGTCAGCCAGGATGATGAACTTTTTCCTTTTTTAAGGTTTTATTGGCTCTAGTTGCCTTTATTTGACAATATACTGACAGGAAAGTGGGTAATTAGAGAAGGAGGAAGACATGCAGAAAAGGTCTCCAGGCCGGGAATTGAACCTGCGACGGCTGCATTGTGCTGAACCCCTGCGCCACCTCAGCACCCCAGGATGATAAACTTTATCATTAACGAGCTTTAAAAGAGGAAGAGTCCATCTTCCCTCCTCATCAGGTTTTGCTCCAGTTCTCAACGTCTGTTTAACATTTTGATCCATCTAAAACCAGTTAACAAGTTTGTCTTTGGATCTAACTGGGTTTGTGTGTGTAAACTGGAGAAAATGAATGGAACCGTTCACAAAGAAATAATGGATAAAAGAGGAAATGTTTTGTCACCAGTTTGGTATTTAGAACTAATCAGTAATCATTGATTCTGAAAAGCTGCAGCTGTTTGTGCAGAGCACACCCAGACTGCAGCTCCTCCATTCTGGACTCAAATCAAGATCCCATCAGATCTGAGTTTTTTTCTGTAAATCTTCTGTTTTCTGGTCAGAAAATCCAGGAATTATTTCAAAGCTGTGCAGCAGAAATGAGACGATAAACTGAACCAGAACTCATAAATAAAAGGAATTATGATGTTTCTGTAAACAAAATTGTCCTTCAAAATAAGGGCTGGTTGAGACCGAAGCAGGCTGCAGACTGTTATCACCCAGTTTCTGGCAGGAAGAGAGAAACAATAAATCTTGAGCTCATTTTAATTTATCGTGTGATGAATTGATTTATTCCTCATTGAGACATAAATATGAACCATATTGATGCTAAATCTGCATGATTCTCATTCTTTTTGTGCATTTTGTCTCCTGGGAGCTGAAACTGAACCACCAGAGACCAGAGGCAGAACCACAAACCAGCAGAGACTCACTCTTCCAGGAAGTTCTGCTGCGGCCCGATGACAGAACCGGGCCTGCAGATCCGGGTCCAGGCGATGGCCTCGGCGGCGGTGAAGCGGTAGTGTTTCATCAGGTAGCAGCCAATCAGAGTGCCCGTTCTGCCCAGACCAGCTGGCGGAGAAAAACAGAAACAGCAGCAACAAATCTGAGCCGTTTGGATCAGAACCGACAGAACCGAACTGCAGATCATCACCCCAACAGAAAGACACTGCTTCATCACAGCCGTCATATATGTGACTCGTTTCAGAGCAAACCCGGTTTAATGTCAAACAGAACCAGAGTCAAAAACAAGGAGAGGTTTTTAAATTCATGAAGCTTCTTAATCCATCCTGGACCTTCAGCTCCTGGTTTTAAATATCAAATTAACTGAGGTCACATCTGTTTGGGTTGAATTTCTCTTCCAGCTCACCTAAACAGAACCCGTGTGACAACACGAAGTAGGCCATGACAGGCTGCTGCTGGTTTCACAACTCAAATTAAAAACTTTTTAAAACCTTTTTGAGACATTATGAATTAATTTAAGGCTTATCTCCATAGAAATGTATAAACTTTGTCCGACCAAGTGGTGATAAATTCACACTTATCTGTAACAGACACAGAAAGGCTAGTTAGCCAGTTAGCAACGGTATGCTAGCAGCTAGTTAGCGGTAGCCTCAACCGCCTTTCAGAATGCAATGAAGACGTCTGAGGGCGACTCAAACTTTTCCGGACAGAAAATTTAAGACTTGTGATTAAAGTATTTAAGGGCAATTTGCTTTTTAAAATGAATTTAAAACGTTTTAAGGATCTAGTCACTCTGTAAAGATCTCAAAAAGCCTCCCAGCCCCGATCGACCAAGAAACGATGAGAAACGACGTCACTGACATCTGGATGTTTGGAAAGGATCCAAAGTCATTTCTGAGAATCATCCAGATATGAAGCAAACATGGAGCCGTAAAAGAGAAACAGACACCAAAATGACTCAACAACAATATTATGGTTTATCGCAATAACTTCTGGAACAATTTACCGTCCAGCAAAGTTTGTCAGAGTGTTTCTGCGAGGAAGGCCAGCAGTTGACAACAATTAGCTTATTTTAGCCCAACACACCTGAACCCCCCAGGGAGAAACTCTGTTTCCACCAGGGAAAACAGGAATCTGCTTTTATTCATCCATTTGGTACAAACAACAGAAAATGACAATAAAAAATATATACAGGAATGATTGTTTGACCCAAACTGGAAATGAAACATTAACAGGTCACCAATGGCACCATGAAGGTTATTAATGGGCTAAAATGGTCATTAATCAGGAAGTTAAAGCCATTAAATGAGGTCAACAATGTTATTAATGCGACCAAAAAGGTCACCAATGGGACCCATAAAGTTATTACTGGGCCAAAAACTTACCAAGCGCTAGCTAAAAGAAACCATGTGCCATTTGTTTCTACTTCCTGCCTCAGTGTCCATGCTGAACAACGGCCCAAAACCACTCAGTCGTATTATTTCTGTTCATCCTCACTGGAAAGCTCAGCTAAAATCAGAACATAAGAACATTTTTTACCTCTGTCCTCATCCTAGAAACCTTTCCCAGGTGCAGCCCGCCCCCTGCTGGCTACTCTGGAAACCAGCATTCCCAGTAAGGGGCCTACCCTTGCAGTGGACGGCCACGGCTCCTTGCGCGTTCTCACAGACGTGCAGGAAGCGGCGTACGATGGCGTCATTGGGCGTGCTGCCGTCGACGAAGAAGAGGTCGTAGTGGTCAAAGCCGGCGTTGGTGAAGCGCTTTCCGTCGTAGATCTTCTTGTTCAGGCGGATGATGGTGGTCACGCCGTACTTCCTGAAGTAGGGGAAGTAAGCCTCGGGCGCGTGCAGAGGGTAACCTGCAGGGGGCAGAGCGTCGTTCCAACATATCGTCCGTCATTACGACTTTCTGAAATCATCTGGAAAACTTCAGCAGGGAGGTGCAGGAGTGGAAAATTTACTTTTCTCACTAATTCACCGTCTCTGGAAGCTTTGGAATCTGAGCTAGAACAAACTCAGGAATTTACTTGTGCAACACGAGAGCGAGGTTAACCTGATCCAACAAAGGGAGGGAACATAAACACCGCCATGCATCCTGGGAAAATCTATACTGTTTAAACTAGGAAAGGTTTTTATAAAATAAAAAAAAAACAGCTGCTGAAAACCAGACAATCTGATGAACAAAAGCAGTTTGTAACCTGTCAGTGAAATGTAATGTTTTCTTGTGTTTTTCATGAAATATGCAAAGAAAACAGTTTAAATTTGTTCACGCACCGTTTTCTATCCTGGATTTGGGATGCGGTCCGCTGAAGGCCAGAAACTTTCCCGGGACGATCCAGTTCAGGTCTCCGTTCTCCACGCGCTGCAGACACAGAGACGAGCCGACAACGCAGAGAGTTTACACGATTTCAGGCAGAGAAATATAAAACTGTGACTAGTTTAACTCAGGCTTGTTTTAATTTAGTCCTGCTAAGGTGAAACTACTCCGGTTCTCCAGAAGAGGGCACCACAGTCCACGTTTCTGAGTTTCTCTCATTCAGGTGCAGAAAACTTCATTAACTATCAGAGTATCGGAAATTATACTCTAGTAAAAAAGTATTTGGTAAAAAATCTATTCAAGTACTGAGTACCTGATCAAATTATCAATCATTTAATATTTAAAAATGACATCATCAGACAATTCATCAAATTATAAAATTAAGGAGAAACTTTGGTATTTTAAGGACCAAGATGACAATAATTCATATAAGCAACAAAAAATAAAATCAGGCAAAAGAAACATTTTCCAAATCTGTTTCTTTCGATATAAAAACTTCAGAAACTTTAATAAAAACTTAAATAAAAACTGTTTCTGGTGAAGTTTTGGTTAAAACACGTTTGATTTTCATTCAGTGGGTAGAAAATCCAGAAGTTTTACTCAAGTAAAAGTAAAAAGTACAGCGTAAAAATACTCCTAAAAGTAATTTTTTTCAAAAATGTTACTCGAGTAAATGTAACTAGTTACTACCCAACTCTGGTAACACTATTTATTTAACGACTGACATAACACGAAGGGGTCTTTATGTTTATGACTGATATGAAGTGTTTTTCCGTAAATAAAGAAACTTTTAATGCAACTTTGAATTAAGAGGTTCATTATTTACCAAATGAAACTTTATGAAACAGTTGTATACATTCACGGAGACTCCTTCTTGTTTATGGTGGAGTTATGTCAGTCTTATGCACCTTCAAATTAAATGTTCCCAGAGCTGCGTTAACCTGTTTTCAAACCATTAAAGCAGTGACTGGTCTTACTGGTTTTACCTCGTAATGTTCGTATTCGTCCACATCAAACGTCTCAAAGTCAAAGAAGCCGTGCTGCAAAGCCTGGAAGACGATGAAAACAGTTTGTTTTTGTTAACTACATGATAAATTCAGATTCATTTCCTACGCTAAAGGTTACAGACGGGTCATTTCCTCACTGCGGCGTTTGATCCTGATGATTAAAACAGTTTAACCAGGACTTACTTCATCAATATGCAGACATACGGCAGCAGCAGTAAGAGCTGATTTATTCTCCAGAATGTGAAAAGGCAGCAGACAGAAATGTGACGCAGACCGACCTGCAGCAGGTCAAGGTGAGTCAACACCTGATCCACAGATGGACCAATTAATCCGACCAAACGCAGAAAAATGAAACCCGTCATGCAGATCCATGTCATCTCCCACTGGACTGTTTGGACTGCAGTTGGGCTTTACAGGCAGCAATGCTAACGTGCTAAAGGTCAGAGGTTATAGAAAGCGCCGATGGGAAAAAAAATGAACTTTGCTTCTTTCTGTTCTGTCAGAACGGTGCCAGATGTTTGCTGGTTCAACCTCTGGTCACGGCGTTTGGGTCTGGCAGGCAGAATTAATGAGTCCAGTTTTCAACCGTTTGCAGAATCATCGTTGTTCTTTCCTCCTTTTTTTGCAGGTCAGATTAATGAAACCAGTGGTTTCCAAAGTCAGGATTCAAAGGCCGGTATCCTGCAGCCGTTCACTCCAGCTCTGTTTAATCTGATTTAATCCGACTCCAGTCCGTTTGGTTAGAAAGTCCGGTTTGTTTGGGGAGGATCTCTGGTCCTCCAAACCTCGGTCCGGGTTCAGTTGAAGTGAACTCTGGTTCTGGGCATTCTGGGTAAATACAACCAAAGCTAACATGTTAGCCTAGCGTTAGCAGGAGAAATGGCTCATGGTTTTTAGTCAAAGACTAAAGAGAAATCCTCCAACCGCTAAAATCTGTCGCCTCCATTTTAGTTTCCATTTTGTAAAGCAGGAAGTTGTGAGAAATCGAAAACAAAAACTGCTCCTTCACCCGGTTCAGTGATAAAACTTCTTCTGATGCTTTTAGATTGTTTGCAAGCAGATAATGAAGAATCATATTTAAAAACAATATTTCAATAAACGTGTAAAACATATGAGAGTTAATTACTGATATATAATCAGTGGGAAACAGGTGAAAGTAAAGATGTTTGGGTCGATGCCTTTGACCAGCATGACTGGTGATCGATATCCCACATGGTGAAGTCAAGATTGAAGAAAAACAAAAACAGGTGAAGTTCTTCAGAGATCCTGAATTATTGATCAACCAGAACGATTTGAAGGTGGCAGGAAGTGAAAGATTTAAAGTCTAATCTCTGCAGTGGTTATCTGCCACGTCTGCAGCCCCAGATCCCAGTATTCCCAGTTAGTCCACTGGGATTCTCTGCTGCACGTAATCACGCTCCACAACGAATTATTCACACTTCTGACCGATTAGCTGCCGGCCTCTGATTGGCTGCCATTCAGCGGCTCTTCGACATGCCGAGTCGTTATGCAACAATACTGTGTAGCTGAGAGTTTCCCAGAATGCCTCCTGCTTCCAACTGCTTCCCGTTTCCTCTGGAGTCAAACGCTCAGACTGCTTCCTGTTGCTTCTGGAGTCAAACGCTCAGACTGCTTCCTGTTTCCTCTGGAGTCAAACGCTCAGACTGCTTCCTGTTTCCTCTGGAGTCAAACGCTCAGACTGCTTCCTGTTTCCTCTGGAGTCAAACGCTCAGACTGCTTCCTGTTGCTTCTGGAGTCAAACGCTCAGACTGCTTCCCGTTTCTGACCGCTTCCTGTTCCTGACTGCTTCCTGTTTCCTCTGGAGTCAAACGCTCAGACTGCTTCCTGTTTCCTCTGGAGTCAAACGCTCAGACTGCTTCCTGCTTCCTCTGGAGTCAAACGCTCAGACTGCTTCCTGTTTCCTCTGGAGTCAAACGCTCAGACTGCTTCCTGCTTCCTCTGGAGTCAAACGCTGAGACTGCTTCCTGTTTCTGACAGCTTCCTGTTTCCTCTGGAGTCATTTGTTGGATCTCTGCTCAACAATGTCTGATCTCACAGTATAAACGTTTCTGGCGGCCTCTGATCTCACCTTCCTGATTCCCTGCAGACAGTCCAGCACTGTGAGGTTGTAGGTGCAATTCCCAAAAGAGGCGTCCCTGCAGAGACACAAAACGCCAGTAAAGATACAGACGAGTTGATTTTAGCAAAATAAAAACATGTCAGCGGTTGCTAACGGCGACGACTCGATCAGTCTGTTGGATCCTCACTTCCTGTCAAACCTCATGTTGACTTTACAACCTTAGACTGAGACTTCCTGCGGAGCTGAGGGAACGACATGAATCAGGAAGCTTCATGCTAAATGAAAGAAATCAAACCAAATTAATCCAGTTTATCGGAGAGATGAAGGAAAACTGATCACATCTGTTTCTGCAGATCATTATGTGGCTTTGCATCAGGAAAATCCCAATGGCTAGTTAGCTAGTTAGCATGGGTACATTAGCAGCTAGTTAGCATTAGCCTAAACCACTTCAAGCCAGAGACTGTAATGAAGATGTCTGCATGCGACCCAAATGTTTGCCTGACAGAAAATCCTGTGAGTAATAAAAACTCAACATGAAATTAAAAAGTCCTGCTACGACACAATGTAAGACCTGGGATTAACGTACTTAAGGCCAACTTACATTTTTAAGTGAATTTAAGACATTTTAATGCCTTAACTTTAGATCCATTTATTTCTGGACTCCCTGTTAAAGAGGAGCTGATTGGATGGGTTTTAAAGTCCAGAACCTGCTGCCAGTTTTAGAGAAACTTTCTTTAAGCAGTGGAACCAGAAGAAGTCTCAATCTGTCAACAAGACGAGGATTTTTATCCATCACATGCATCCAATTCTTAAACTTTATGTCAGAAATGTTTACTGTAATAAAGCTTTCAATTGTTTGTAAACAACTTGGGAAAACAGATATTCTGCTAAGGAAGGAGAAACAGAACTTTCTCACTCAGAAAACTCCAGATTTGGTTGTTTTTGGGTTCCCATTTGAGGAAAAACTTCCTTAAACTAATTTTACGTCACTAATAGGATCTGGGGGTTCAGGAAGCCTGGCGGTCATTTTCTGTGCGGTCAGTGAAGGCCTCGCTCGGTGGGCGTGGCCTGTCTGCATCATGTTTAATCCATCAGAGCTCCTCTTGAGGCCGACAGAACAACAAAGTCTTCCTCCTTTCAGCGGCTCCGCTGTTATGTAACCGCGCAGTGTGTTGATGGCAACAAAAAGCCCTTTATCTCACTCACACACACACACACACACACACACACACACACACACACACACAGGCTGTGCTCCTCTGTTTGGGTCAGCAGTGGCAGAAGCTTGAACTCCAGTTCTTCCAGTCAGAACCGTTTACTGGTGGAACTGGACTGAGTTTCCTCCTCCAGCTTTTATCAGAAGATCCTTCCAGGACAGGAAGTCTGATGATGTCATCGGCTTGAAAAGTGAATCTGAGGGTAAATATTTCCTCTGCTGCTGCCAGCTGAGCGTCGGCCATCAGAGCTCACATGTTTAGGCTGGACTCTGGTTCTGGTTCTGGTTCTGGGCAGCATGAAGACATTCCTGACTGTTTTGTTTCTGTTTTTAGATGAAATAATTGTTTTAAACTTTTGGGTTTTTACTGTCAGACGCTGCAGAAACAAGCAGCCAGAAGGAAACTGGAGCTGGAACATTTCCGCTCTTTAAGGGAGATCGGACCCGATAAACTGACCAAAAAGGTTTAAGAAAACCTTTAAATCCTCACGACACGCAGCAGGAATCACTTCCTCCCTCTCAAGTTCCCTCGTTTGGTCAACTTTTAAAGTTCAGTTCAGGTTCTCTATAATCAGCTGAACCAGAACAACTAAACAATCTCCTCTGAATCCTGCAAACATCCTGCGACCATCAACTCCTCCTGTTAATAAACGCCAGCAGATTAACCATAAATCTCTCTAGAACAACAAAAGGTGCTTAAAACCAAATTTTAGTGCAAGTTAACAATGTTTCACCACGTTATTTAAATGTTTTACAGACAAACATCCAGAACCTGCAGAGATTCTGATGGACCTAAAGGTTTGTCAGGACATCATTTGGTTTTATTGGGATAAAAATAAATGTTTCCACTAAAAATCTATTACAGTGGTATTTATTTTGTGGCAACTTGCTGTAAGGCTGCGACAACAAGCTCATAAAAAACTATCAAAGAAAAACAAACTAAGAACAAGTTACAGACGATTAAATTAACAGAAAACAATAAATGAATTTAGTTAGATTTTCTAAAAGACATCCATATTCATCAAAAATCTAATTATTATGATAACAGTAAAACTATAAAACTGACACACATTATATCTGAAATATAATCCTGAGTAAGGCTGCAACTAACAACTATTTTATTAATCGATTATTCTGACGATTAATCGGATAAAACAATCAGAACATTTTATAGATTTTTAATTTAACCTCAAACCTTTTAAAACATTATTAGATATACATTAAACAAATAATTAAATCCCTTTTTTAAATAAGAAAATAAACATTTTATTGCCTAAAATGTAAAACCGTAGCATTTCCTTTAGTGAATATAACAGGTAAGTGTGTGTGTGTGTGGGTGTGTGTGTGTGTGTGTGACGGTGACTCACCTGAAGGGCAGGTAGGCGGCGTTGGAGCCGGAGAGCAGCGCTCTGAAGGCTTCCTCTGGAGTCTTCTTCAGGTAAATCACCTGCAGGAAGGAAAACATGGTGACACAAACCCAGAAAAGGAAATAAAGCGGCTCTGCTGCGTTTCCATGCAACTGTCTAATGTCATATTTAGGAAATAGATTTGCTCATGGAAACACAACAAGTTGGAAATGTTTACATTTTGTGATAAAAGTTTTGGAGCCAGGATGAGGTGGAATTTTTTTTATTTCATAAAACTGCAATAAAAAACATTTTTTAGCATCATAAGAGTCAAATGATCAACAACCGGATGTTACTACTGGAGGAAATGACAAAGAAGACGATGATGATGATGGAGCAGATTGTTTAGTAATGACTTATTGTGTAAACAATCTTATTCCCATTATGTTTCTTATTTAAAGGAAATAGTTGTTTTTGTTTTTACCTTGGCGTTCGCCGGTCATGACAGCAAAACTTTGCTGGATGATAAATTGTCCCAGAGGTTATTGCGATAAAATGATAATATTGTTGTTTTGAGACGCTAATAATGAAGAACAAACACATTCTCAAACTTTAAATTCTAATGAACATTTAACTCTGGCACTATGAGACAATTTAAATATCCAAAATAAACAAAACAACAAATAAAACCAATTATGGAAACAAAACTGTCCTTCAAAATAAGAGCCAGTTGAGACCAAAACACCAGAGTGAAAACTTTTATCATCCAGTTTTTGGGAGAAAGAGAGAAAAGAGGAAAACATGCGATTACTTGATTTATTGATTTATTGCTGATTGACAAAGTTTTGCACATTTTAATGGGAACATTTCTGATTATCTGAACTTCGACGTCGTCTTAGAGAAAAGCAGGAGGAACGCTGGAAACTGTTCTGCATCAGAAAATATGAAAAACTCTTATTGTTGCGGTTCTGGCCGGGTCCGACCCGGTATGATTGTGTCAGAGCCAGAAGCCGCTCCGTGAACACAATCACCTTTTGTTTCAGCGCCATCAAATATTCAACGTGCGAAACGCAGCAGGAGAGAGTGTGTGCTTCTACCGTCCCACCTGCAGAGTTCTGGACCAGAACCAGCTGGGTTTCTGGTTCTGGACTGGGACTACAGAACTAGAAGATCCTGAACAACGAAGATCCAACAAAACCAGAACTAAATGGAAATCAGAACGGCTCATTTAAAGTAGAAATGTTGGGTTGAACGTTGAATAAAGATCAGCCTCCCAATAAATCAATAAATTAATTAATCACATGATCAATTAAAAGAAGCTCAGTCGTTCCATTTATGGTTTTTAAATCTTTTTACCAAAAACTGGATGTTTAAATCTTCAGTTTGGTGTTTTGGTCTCAACCAGCTTTTTTTTTGAAGGATAATTTTTTACTTCATGATTCATTTGATTTGCTGTTTCTGTTGTTTTTATTTATACATTTTAAATGTCTTCTCATTAAATGTTCATCAGAATTTAAAATTTATTGATGTTTGAGAATGTGTTCTTGCATTTTTATCATTATATTACTATATTACGTGTTTTTTTCTCCTGTTTTTAAAGTGACGGTGGGATGTGCTGAGAGTCGGACTCACGGCGTAGCCGCCGATCAGCACGGCGGCGTTGGCGCGCTTCCTCTGGTCAAAGCTGGTGTAGTGAACGATTCGCTTCCTGGTCAGCGTGAACGACTGCACAGAAACACAAACACAGTTATTCATCGTTTCCCTTCATTCAAACAGAAGCCGAGCGTTTTCTGTGCGTTATGAACGTGTGAACTGATGACTGAATTAAAGCCGGTCGGGTCAAACTGCAGCGGCTGAATCAGAGGAA
The DNA here is from genome assembly GCF_002775205.1 of Xiphophorus maculatus. Classification (NCBI taxonomy): domain Eukaryota; kingdom Metazoa; phylum Chordata; class Actinopteri; order Cyprinodontiformes; family Poeciliidae; genus Xiphophorus; species Xiphophorus maculatus. Next base: position 30,039,647 of record NC_036451.1, read on the forward strand.
ACGGCGAGCTGCAGATTCTCTCAGCCGACTGTTAAACCGTCAGCTGCCTCCGTTTTCTCATTAGAGGCTCCGTGATGAACCGGCTGGACCCGGATCCGCCCGGCAGCACCAGCAGGAGAGCTCATTAGATCCCAAATGACAATTTAACACTATGAACTGTAGAGCAGCAGTAATGCTGGTTCCAGGATTCTTCTTGGTAATAAAACTCTGAAAAGTGTGGCAAGCATTTGTGTTCAGCCACCAAAGAGTGAACACTTTAAGGTTTTATTGTTTTTTTACTTTTTATTTTTGTGTTTTTATGATGTAAAGCACTCTGACCTGCCTTGTTGCTGAAATAAACAAAGAAACTTGATTTATTTATTATATTTTATTACGTTGGAAAATAAGTGCCTTCTTTCATTTAAATTATTTTCTACAAACTTCCTGTGGAAAAAAATGTATCCTGATTGTGTAAATATTTTTCTTTGTTTTAAACCCCAAACCAGAAACAAAACGGTACGTTTTATGAAATGACCACGAATCAGATTATTAAAAATGTCAAAGTTGTGTTTTTACTAAAAGTTATGCAACATTTGTGGCTCTAAATTAGTTTTTATTTTCAGCTCTTTAGAAGTTCAGAGCAGTGAGTGACATCAGCACCCAGTGAATCTGACTGGTTTAAATGGGAACCAGCTGCAGGTGAACCCAGATCTTCCGTCAGCTTGTGATGAAACATGATCCGACTCGGAGAAAGTCACGCCGATCCGGACTGTCCGGTCGCCTGAGGAATCCGGGCGCCATGGCAACCAACACAAACACAGAGGAAGCGTGTTTAACGGTGTCTCAGCGGGAGGCTGTGTCACGCTCGGATCGCTCCCCGCCGCATTCAGGACATTCCTGCAGAGGGAGGATCAGCGGCAGAGAAACTCACCTTCAGCTTCTTGTTGAGCTTGCAGCAGTATCGGTACAGCATGGCCAGGTTCAGCGGCCCGAAGTCTGTGTAGAAACTGGGCAGAAACACGAGAGAAACAGCATGAAGCGATGCCGAGGTCCGCAGACAGGAAACAGGAAGTAACGCTGAGAATCCCCACCGCAGGTCCAGAAATACTTCCTGCGTGTGGGAAAGTTTCAGAGCGATCTAAATATTCAGCAGGTCGCTCCAAACAGAGCTGACGGAAAAACACTTTTTACTGAAAAATATTAAAATATTCTTTTTGTTTACATTTATTCTCACACAGCATGGAAGCTGCAGGATGTCATAATAACTCAGTTAATCACATGATAAAGAAAGGCAGTTTTGTTTCCAAATCCATTTTATTTAAAGTTCCAGTTTTGCTTTTTTTTTTCATCTTGTTTTATCGTTTTTGTTCTGGATGTTTCAAATATACTGTTTTCTTTATAACATTAAGGTTTAGTGGCATTAGGGAGGTTAAACCTGCATCAATACTGTCGTTTAACACAGAGGTGTCCAACGTGCGGCCTGGGGCCATTTGCGGCCCACGGGATGATTTTGGGCGGCCCTTGATCACAGTTCAGGAACAACCTAAATTAAAAATTAAAAAAATAAACAATTAAAAAGAAAAAAACTAAACATTTTGTGGCTGCCAGACTTCTTCCAACTTGACATTTTTGTCCAAAAGGTTTAGACGCCACTGGTTTAACACAAAGTTTGTTATCATGACTTTTCTAGCTGCAAGGAATCTGAAACCCATTTTCTCAGGATCAAACTAATTAATTTTCAATGTTTTTATTTGATTAAAAGACCTGAAGCAGCAAGAACAGATAAACAGAGACTGAATCACCAAATATTAAACAAAACCCCAACAGAGAAATAAATCTGGACGTGAAATCACTTAACCTCAAACTTTAGGCTTCTGATAAACAAAGAAATCAAACTGATTCATTCAGTCATAACTCAGGAATAACGAGTCAGAAGCTCAACATTTCATCACTTTCACTTGTTAAACATGAGCAGCGAGACAGAAGGAGAAAGTTGGTTCATGTAAAAGAAAACTGTCTTTTTTAACCTTTAAAGTGTCTCAAATATCACAAATAAAACATGTATTTAAGTTTTTGGGTCAAAACTCCATCTTTTCTCTGGTCACCCAATGATCTGTAGCCGTGGTGTAAATGAGTGAAAGCAGTTTGAAGTCAAACTTACTTCTCGTAGACAAACTCGTCGTCGGTGCAGAAGTAGTGGGTGTTGACGGTGCTTTTGGGTTTGCTGCGTAACGTGGCGAAGTACAGACGGTCTGCAGGGAAACATTAATAATAAATATTACAGTTAAACCAGATGATACAGGTTATGATTCCAGTACTCAGATGAGATTCAGAGGAATAAACGTCGGATCAGTGGGAGATTCTTGGTCATTTCATTATCACAGCAGCTCTTGATCTTCACATAAATTATATTTTTAAAATGTTTCAGACTCTATAAGCAGCAGAACGACCTTTTTCACACAACTTGTTTTCTTCCTGATGAGTCGACAGATTGGCAAAACAAAGCTGATCAGGAGAAACACAATAACAGCAGCAAGACTCCAAAGTTTTATTATTCAATACGTCCAGAAAACCAGACTGTCCTTTGGTCACATCTCAGCCACCAACCATAAAACATCCATTAAAGGCTTTCAGAGTTCAGCCAACAGGCCAAATAAGCACAAGTTGATTTTTCCTCGTTAATATTTGAAGTTAAATCAAACCAAACTTCAGTTTTATGTCAGTTAAAATTGCCAAAATGATTTCTATTTCCTAAACGTAAACGATTGACTTGTCAGACGTTACTTGTGGTGTCCCACAGGGATCAATGTTCAGTCCGCTATTTTGTTTAATTTAATATTTTTTTCTGCATCGAATAAACAGCAACTCATGCAGAGCAGAAACAGAATAATTAAAATCTGAATCAAACCAAATTCATGATATTTAGAAATCTAAAACAACCAGTGGATAAAATCCACCTAATGATTGAAAACAACAATATGAAGACACATTTCTGCAATAAACAAGACAAACTGCTGGAAAACTGAAATAAGACCAACATGTCAGATATTTGGGGGAGAAAATTGGTTGTAATTTGGTTTGAATCTTGCATTTTTCTGTGACATGAAATATTTGTTGCCATTAAAAAATGTTGCAGTTTATTAGTGAAATATTTGTGTTTAAGTTTCATCTGGGACTGAAATGATTTAGGAAAATTTTTTAAAAAGATTTAGAGGATTTTATTCTTACATTGTTGTTTTTTAAAACCTATGTTCAAAACAAAACAATTTACTAAACTTTAATTAAAATGCTATTTAATTTGAATGAATGAATTATTAAATCCTACATCTGTAGAAACAATACAAAGATAATTAAATCTGATAGTTACATTTTCAATTACTATTTTTCAACAAACTCCTTTACATTCCTCCACCAGCATTCTTGAGTCCCAGTAAACCACCTGGGTTGGATCAACTGGGATATTTGCTGTCCATTACATCAAACCAGTGACTTTGGTTCAGACCAGATTTCCCACACGCCTCTAACTGGCTGTGAACACTTCCTGTAATCATCATGACTAAGCTGCAGCCTGAGAGACGGGAAAGATCAGCTCAAGTAAAAACAACTCACAGCTCCAAAATTAGACAAATTAAATGTCCACCAGAGGCTCCTCCCCCAGTGAGGAGCTACAGCTAAAGAACTTCAAACATTTTGATTCAAAAATAGAAAAAAAGAATAGAAATAAATTCAGGTTTAATCATAAAAATATTGTTTTAAGAGACAATATTCAATCTTTGATGTTTTCCATAGCTACCAGTGTTGACACTTTATGGGGAAAAAATTAAATACTTTATACTTTTCTAACTGCTGAGCCTTTTGGAAATTAAAATAATACAGTAAATACTGTATATAGTCATTGGAAATACTCTACCCAGTTCTGACATCTATATTACCTGCTGTAGGATGCATGTCTATATCAAAATCTTTGATTTTGAATTTTTTTTTCTGTCTGGACTTATTGTTTTTTAATCACATTATTTATTATAATTAATATATATAAATATATCTTTGTCTTTAAAATATCAATATTGGGGCATAATTATATTTGTAAAGCTTAAATCAGATGTTCTGATAAGTTAGTCTTTTAACAAAATACTTAATTCTTCTGTCTTGAATAATTGCTTTGACATTAATCTTTTACTTATATATGTTAAAGTACTGCTTTAGTATTATCCTCACCTCTGGTAGATTCAATACAAAAATAACAATCTGTTTTGAAATTTAAAAATAATTGTAAATAAAGAATATAATTTGTGTAATGTAATGAAAGTTATAAAATAAATTTTACTTTAAAAGTTTGAGGGGAATAGTCCAAACTAATTAAATGTGAGCTTTAAAAGGTTGTAAAAAAAAAAAAAAAAAAGGTTATAAAGTGAGTTTCTTAAATTCAAGTATTATATTTTAATGTTTATTGATGACCTAGTCTTGTGGCGTTTAGTTTTTAACGTCATATTTCTTAAAATTACCTTTGATCATCTCTGCCGCTCCCTGCGGCTCGCGTTCCTCAGCCATCCGGAACAGGGTAGACAGGACCGGGGAGCGATTCACACCTCCACGGTCATGAGTCAAGTCTAATTCCTGCACTCGTTCTGCTCCTGCCGAGAGCTCCAGAAAGGGTCCGTCTAACTCCTGGGCGGCTTCAGAAAGTTTTCAAACTGCTAGCAGCTCTAGCCGTTGAGGGGCTAGCAGCGAACCGCACACAGCGTGCTTAAAAAGTTTTAAAACTTCCTCCTCAGCTTCCCATCGGTCACTGTAGCTTCCTCTCGTTCACTGCGAACTTATTCCCATTGTTTCTCTTCTTTTGTTTCTCCCCCTTTACCCGATAAATATGCCCGGATTAGCATATTAGCATGTTAAAGCTCCGCAAGCTTGGCGAGAGTCTGAAACTCTGATTGACCAAATCCCTCCTTAAGATACGTTGCCATAACAACGATAGCCGCGCTACGGGATACCGCAGCCAATCAGCGTACAGAACACTTTGTGCCGCGTTCATGGTCCACTGGGAAACACCCCAGGAAGAAAAACAGGAACCCCCGAAAGACCAGGGAATTTAACTCAAATAAGTCATTTTATTGTATAATGCTTGCTTTACAGTAAAAGTAAAATGTTTTTCGAGTTGAGTAATTCTGAAGTGAATTTTTAACTTTGTGTGTATGACTACAGCGTATCCTTTGGTTCTACTCCTTCGGACTTCATCACAAAAAAGGGAATAAGTGAAGCTTTAGACTAAATTTACCATAAAATACTCATTAAAAACGCAAAGTGTTCCATAAAATAATTGACATATTTTCAAATATTACTCTAATTGTTTTAAACTGGTACATCTAAATAAAATAGAATATCAACAAAGTAATTTTATTTCACAAATTTATAACAAATTGACCAGTTGTATTGAGCTGCTGCTAAACCAGAACTAAAATTAAAAAAAAACCCAGCATAGCTGTTTAGCAATTATAGTGATTCCAAATCTTCTTTACAAAATGAAATAAATTAACCACACATTTCTGCATGTAAATTGTAATTCCTGCAAAAGGAGCCCCGACCAGGCACTGAGTTAACGAGCTGTAGCAAACGGAGACTTCTCATTTTTGTCTTTTAAATACATATTTTACTGATCTGATGTAAGTTTACGAGAAAGTAGCTTAGCTGCAAGAACCAGTCATCAAAACAAATGTTTTTCCCTAATTTGATCTTTTTGAGGTGAATTATTGATAAATATTTTAATATATTGAGAATTTAAATAAAATATTCTAATGAATCTGAAACTTGATGCATCGAAACAAAACAAATCATGTTCAGGTAAATGAGCTTCCTGCTCAAATTAAATACATAAAGTTACAAAAAACACTTTAAAAAATATTCTTGCAGTTTTCAGACATTTAGTAAATAATTTTAGACATTATAACTGACCCAAAACTAGAATAAATTTGTCAACTTCAGTGCGTGAGGAAAATGTATCTGTATCTTTTATGAAGTTCCCCAAATTTATGCTTTTAATCAAACATTTTGAATTTTGTTACTATACTGTGCAGTATTAATTTCAAACACTTTCAAGGACATTATACACTCTACAAACTATAAAAACACAAAATTGAAATTCAAGGATTTTCAAGGATTTCAAGCACCTGTAAAATCTGCAGAGGAAAAACTGATGAAGAATTTTGCTCTGATTTGAAGGTTTTAGGGTTTCAGAGTCCAGATGAGCAAAATCAGCTTCATGAAGCCAAACTGACCTGCAATGAGTGAGATCCAGACGCGGTTCGGTGCTGGTCCGGGTCCAGGAGCGGGTCCAGGTCCGGGTGTGGGCTGGGGGGCCCGGGGTTGGTCCTGGTGCCTCCTCCAGGGCCCCGTCTCCGTCATGCTGCAGGACGGCCGGCGGACTGCGAGGACACTGAGCCGGGACGCTGCGGCGGTACCAGCGGCGACCCGGGTCGGGTTACGGCCGGTGGCGGAGGAGGACAGAGGTGTGAGCTTACAGCAGCCTCGGGTTTCAACACATCGAGCGCCGAGCCGGACTCCAGCTCACCTGCAGCAGGTCAACACGACACCGAGCCGCTGACGCCATGGAAACGGGGCGGCACAGGAAGTTCTGGTTCTGATCCAGCAGCTGGAGTCTGGAAAAGGTCACGCTGTTTTTGTTCCCCCATCCTCAGCTGGAGGAAACTACATTACCCAGAATTCAGCTGAGTTCATTCAGTTTCGTCCAACAACAACAAAATCTTTAAAATGAAACAAAAACCATAAAAAAATCTTGATTGCTTGGAAGATTTTTATTTAATTATTTCATCACATTATTAAGGAAACAAAAAAACCCTGAGCGACAGAAACTAAGAGGGTCAGCCATGTCAGGAGCAGCTACGAGTCCAGCAGAGTGTGTGTGTGTGTGTGTGTGTGTGTGTGTGTGTGTGTGTGTGTGTGTGTGTGTGTGTGTGTGTGTGTGTGTGTGTGTGTGAGAGTGTGTGTGTGGGGCTACAAGTTGGGGTTAACCACTCCGGATCCTTGACACTCGATGATGTATGTGACGCCGCTGCTCAGCTCGTCTTCGCTCTTTGTTATTGTGAACTTCGCCTGCAGACACAACAGGAACAGGAAGAATTAGAGTTTCAAAATAAAAGCCTATTTGAGTTTATTTTTATTCTAATTATATAGCAGCTCCAGGAGAAAGAATGATTTCTGGAGACTAAAGAGGAACATTTGGAGAAAATATTTCTACCATCCTAATGGGGAAGCACGGTGGTGGCAGCATCATGTGGGGAGATTTAAACTCAAATCACAAATCATTATTCTTCTCCTGCAGCAGTCAGTCTTACGAGGCTCTAAAGAGGCCTCTGACTGAAGACTGCTGCTTTATGACAGTTTTATGACAGGCGAACAGCTCAATATTCCCCAGTAACACGTCCTGGATGAAATCATCACTGCTAATCCTCCTCCTTTGCTTTCGCCACTTGAATCTCTGATAGAAGAGACGGCTTGAACTTCCTCCTTTTCTCAACTCACAGTTCAGGAATTATTTCAGTTTTTGAGATGCTAAACAGCTGCTCCAGGTTATATAAAAACCATCCTTTGTTGCCATGGTTACATATCATAACTATCTGAAAGTAAAAGTGAGAGCAGAACTCCTTGGCATCGATAACCAGAGGAAATAACTGAAAACAGCAAATAGTTCACATGATTTACCAACTTCTTGACAAATTTCAGTGAGCAAATGATTATGAATCTGTGATTTATTACTTTTAGAAACTAACATGACTAATTTCGCAGTTGGACTTTAATCATTTCTCACTGGAGCGTCTCCAGCTGTGATCTGATCTCAGGTTCAGCTTCTCGCTGTCTGACCTGAGTGAGCTGCTCTGCGATGTGGATGGCCGTCTGCGTGTGCAGCGTCACGGCGCCAGTCCGAATCCTAGATGTTCCCTTCGCCAGCGCCATGAAGATGATGAGCTGAGGAGGAGGAAGAAGGGTCAGTGACATCATCACGATCATGATCATCATCCTCACGGCTGCTGCAGCCTCACCTGGTCCTGCAGGAACTCGTCCACGCAGCCGTTGTGTCTGAGGTTTCTCAGCAGCATCTCTGCAGCTTCTATTCCCACTTTATCTGCATAGACACCTGAAACAACAGGTCAGAGGTCACAGGGGGCAGGGCTAGAAACCTGATTGGTTGATCTTGGTTGACTTTATTCTTGTAATAAAACTTATTTTCTTAGCCTGGTCCTAAATACTCTGTCATTGTCACAAAACTTTATTCTCATGAATAATAAAAATAGTATCCCGGTTCTAATATTTCATTGTAGAATTGACCTGAATTCAAAGTCCAAATAAATAGAACCTGTAAACAAACTTCTGAAACAAGATGGCCACCCTGGGAGTTCTGACATCACTCTGAACTCTGGAGGAGTACATTGGTACTAAAATCAGCCGTGGTATAAGTCAAGCTTTTCCTCCAGTAAAACCATCAAACTGCTCCTGATTCCTCTGCAGTGATGAAAACACACTGATTGGTTTCCAGAGCGGTGCTGCCCCCTGCTGGTCATCAGTGACATAAACACTCTGATTGGTTTCCAGAGCGGTGCTGCCCCCTGCTGCTCATCCTCACCTTTCTTTCCCAGAGCCGATCCTGCGAACAGGCAGCCTGTGGATGATTCTGCGATGATTCTGAAACAGAGAGACCAATCAGAGAGCTGCTGGTGCTGTGACATCAGCGGGTGGGCGGGGCTTACATGATGCCGTTGCCGTTCCCGTAGGCCTTTTCCTTCTCCTGCACCGCCTGGATGTTGATGTAAAGTTCTTTGATTTCCTTCCTGATGGTCCGAACGGCGGCGGCTGACATGTCTTTAGCCAGCTGCAGACAGGAACAGGAAGTCAGCTCAGATAGACAAAACTAGCCAAAATAAAAGACTTTAAATCAGCTGAGAGGGGCTTTTACTTTGAAGGGCAGGACTCCGGCCACGAAGGCTCTGCCGTGGATCTTTGTGATGTTTCCTCTGTCCGTCATGGAGACGGGCTGCAGCTCTTTGAGCGGCTGAGCCGTCACCACCACCTCCCCGCCGCCTTTGGGGTAGTAGCCCCTGCAGCACAAACAGACGCCATGACAACCAGGGTCTCTGACAGGAAACAGCAGCCGGACGGCGGCGGAGTCAGGAGACGGACCTCATCCTGATGTCGCAGTCAAAATGGACGCCGAACTTCTCCACAACGGGCTTGAAGACCTGCAGGAGGAACCAGGAAGTTTATGGAGAATTTATGGTTCCAAACTTTAAATATCCACCTTAAAGGTGTAGTTTGTAAGTTTTGTAAAAAATAAAAAAACTTTTTACATATTTGTTGTAACTGTCACCATGTTGTTGCAGCATGATATGAAACAGACATTCTGTAGAAAAACTGAGCTCCTGCTCCTAATGCGAACAAGAAACAACCAGTCAGACCCAGGAGGCGGAGCTTACTGCTGTCAATCAATCCTGTTTAGCATGAAATGTAAGACAACTTTTTGTGTCAATTGCACAGTCATTATGAGTAATAAATAACTATTACACTGAATCAGTGCACAAATTGTTTTAAAGTAAAAAACCTTTCTGCCTCAAATTAAACGCTGAAACACAATTCACAAAGAAAGTTACAAAATTCTGTAATTTGGCAAATATAAATAATTTCTGTAATTCTAACTGACCTAAAGCAAGAATAGTTTAGTCTGATTTGACTTCAGACACGAAGAAAAAAACATGTCTGTCTTTTAATTAGATGTATGAAAATATCTGGTTTCAATTGTAAAAAACAATTTTTAACAAATTTAAGCTTTTAATTAATTGTTAGATTAAATAATGCACTTTAGTAACAAACTGTGCAGTCTGAATATCAAACACTATAAAGGACTTTATACACAAATCAAGAACTTTCCAAACCCTGAAAAACACCAAATCAAAATTAAATGATTTTCAAGGATTTCAAGCACCCATATGGACTAACAGAATGGATCCTGTGTTGAGTGTACTGATATAAACAGGCTCTAACTGGACCTACTGGTCAAAATTTAACAAACTGGTGAATCTTTTATTTTGGACGCTGCTGCAGTGACCCTGTGGCTCCAGCAGGGGGAGCACTCAGCTTACCTTCACAGTGTAGTCGATCTGCGGGGCCATTTCTGCGTTGGTTCCTCCTTTCAGAAGGAGCTGAGAGGCGGCGTCAGCGTACAGCGCGCAGGGCAGGGCCGCCTGCAGCAGCAAACACACACTCCTGACAGAAAACACACACATTACAGAAACCGTGGCCGAGATGCGTCGGGGGGCGGTGCAGCGGCCGCCGGCCGCTCCTCACCCTGCGGTCTGCGTGTCGGCCGTGTGGTTCCCCGACCGGACCTTCCCTGGAGTCAGGCTGATGTCGGTGGAGCCGATGCTGGCCCCCTGCAGGCTGCCGGAGCAGAGGTCCGAGAGGAGCTGGAGGCCCGTCAGATGCTGCGGCCTGAAACAAAAAAAACAATAAACACGCAGCGTAAAAAGGGTTTAAACTGGGAAGAAAAAACAAAAACACACACATAGGAAGAAAGATTTAAATTGAAAAAATACAAATAAATGATTTAAACTGCTGAAAATACAAGCAAGGGTTCAAACCGAGAAATAACACGCAAGAATGGGTTAAAGTGAAATAATAAAAGACGCAGGACTGGCTTAAAGTGATGAAAACACTCAGAAAGAAAATATTCAAACTGAAAATAAAACACGCAGAAAAAACGTTTTACACTGAAAAAACACACATAAATGGTTCAAACTGGGAAAAACACTCAGGAAGAGATAAAACTGACAAAAATAGGCATAAAGGAAGGGTTTACACTTCGCTCTGCACAGATTGCAGTTTTCTGGCCAATTACCAATTTTTAAGAAGCCTGACCTGCCGACTCCAATTTTGGCCAACACCATTTCTTTAATCTGAAATGTCACTAAACATAGCAAGAAAACTGCGTTGGTAGGAGTGGTGACTATTATTAAGTGAAGACGTGACGTGGTGGGCGGGGCTAACAGTCAAACCTCTAACGACAGAACAGAAGACGACAGTGGCTGATGTTTAGACCTTTGCTGAGGAAGATAAAATCCTCAGATCGGCTTCACATGTAAATATCGGCCGATCTCCCAAAATAAAAGAAACCGGCGCTGATAAATTGGCTGGTTGACAAATCGGTGCACCACTAAATTTAACTGCTGAAAATACATAAAAAGGGTTGAAACTAAAGATGCACTGATTGGATATTGACCTCATATTGATATTGGTTCTGATATTGAAAAAACTCTAGATCGGATACTACGACAATGTTTCCGATCCCTAAGAGCACATCTACTCAGTCTAATTCTATGCTTTGTGCTGTGAGCGACATCATGCTTTATTCTTTATTTCACATTGTATTTAGAATGTCTAATTATATTTTCTGAACCGTTTGAAAGAAGGTTTGTTGCAGCTTATTTTTACGTGTTTGAATAATCAGTCATCCTGTTTCTGTCACTTTGTTTCTGCATTATTTATTTTACTTTGGCTGTTCTACTCCTACCTGCACCGACTGAACAAATTAAAATTGGTTTTCCATGTTTGACCAAGCTGGTCAAGCTGTTGGTGTGTTTAAGTGAGCTGCACTACTGCAGAGTTATCACATACATTTATGCCTTAGATTTTTTGTTTTGTTTGTTTTTTTAACATTTTAAGTCAATTCAGTTGTTTTTCTGTATCGACAGGCCGATAGCAGACCTCAGATATTGCAAGTGAAAAAAGTGGATCTGTGCATCTGTAGAGTTATTATGAAAGTGATAAAGATTTCAGGTTATAACCCAGATTAAATTTTTAATTATTTCTTAAAAATATATTTTTTACTCTGGCAAATAAAACATATGAAAGTTGTTTCTTTAAAAAAAAAAACTAATTGGAAAACATGTCAATGTTACACAACACGTGAATTTAGATAATAAAATACAGAACCAAAATAAAGGTTTGTGACCAAATAATCAAATCTATATCTGTGAACCAATCAGAACGGCTGAACATTACTAATTGTTTTTTGTAAAAATATTATCAAGGTCCAATGATCTCCAAATAGTTCACTACTGAAATTCAGATCATGTTATCTGAAAATGGCATTAAATTGGAACAATTTTTCCAGTTCTCATTGAAAGCAACATCATGTCAGGTTGATCTAAAAGCTGAGAGTCTAGTTCTTATATCTCTGAGCTGAAACAGAGTTGATGGATGTTTAACGATGAACATATTGTTCTGGAAGAAAGGCAGCAGCAGAGAAAACTGGGAATAATGTGAAACAGAAAGACGCTCCTATTGGCTGATTCACTGACGCTTCAGATGCTCATTAATATTCTTATTTATGGAGATTTTTGAATGAAGACTGGTCTGTGTTTGGAGATCCTGAAACATTAAATCTGTTAAAAGTTTAAAATCATCAGAATCCATACGAAAGTTACACATTTAACCTGAGCTGAGTCATAAATCTGACGCGAATAACCGAACATTAGAGTTGACTAAACGGGTTTTGTTCTTTTAAAACTGACTGAAGCAACTTTAATGAATAGGCTAACGTTAGCCTGTTAGCCGCTAACCCACCTGAGCCCCGGGGTGCTCCTGCCTGCCCGGATCTTCATGATCTTTATGGCGGAGCCGGTGATGCAGCTGAGCGCCGCCGAGACTCTCAGGATCTGTCCGCCCTAAGGAGAACCGACAGCGGGGTGAGACAGAAGCCGCACCAGAGGCGCTGAGAGGCGGCTGCTAGCCGCTAGCTCCCCGTTAGCCTGTTATTCTCAGCGCGGAGGACGAACCTCTGCGGCTTTCCGGTTGTTTCTCTGCTAATGAAGTGAATACTCACTCCCTCCATGACGCTGCCGTCTATCTCCACCGCCGCAGAGTCCATTTTCATTCACTAAACTCCGCTTCAACTTTCTCTCCCAGTTGTCCTGCTCAGCTGCTGACTGCGGTACTTTTCCAACTGTTCAGTCCGGCGGCATCAAGCTGGAAACGCCGAACTTATACTACTTCCGGTTACTGTTAAAATAAAATGCAGATAGCTCATACTACTTCCTCTGGCTATTAAAGTAAAACAAAGCTGTTAATGAAGATACATTTTATATATATATATATATATATATATATATATATATATATATATATATATATATACCAGACAACCAGACATTGTCGTAGTGGATAAACAACAGAGGAAAGCCGTTGTGGTAGATGTAGCAATACCAAGCATACTGCAACATCAGGAAAAAGGAGCACGAGAAACTAGAGAAATACCAGGGCCTCAGGGAGGAACTGGAGAGGGCCTGGAAGGTGAAGACCACAGTGGTGCCTGTGGTCATCGGGGCCCTCGGGGCAGTCACCCCCAAACTGGACCAATGGCTACAACAGATCCCAGGAACAACATCAGACATCTCAGTCCAGAAATGTGCAGTCCTTGGCACAGCCAAGATACTGCGCAGAACCCTCAAGCTCCCAGGCCTCTGGTAGAGGACCCGAGCTCAGAGGATAAGAACCACCCGCGGTGGGTGAGAAGGGAATTTTTATATATATATGACCTACAGGTCATATAAATATCTATATATGACCTCAGATGACCAACATAATTTACAGCAATATGTTTGCATGCAAACAACATATTACATATGTAAAAACTTAAAATCTGCAATTGTGTGTCTTGGTGAATTTTTGGCTAAATGACATTTGTTCTTCATTCAGTGAAGTTACTCACAGTCGACAGAGAATACAGCAATTGTATTCAAGTAAGAGTAAAGACACTTCATCATAAAATTACCAAAGTAAAAGTTAAAAAGTACAGCGCTTTAAAAATACTGCTATGTTAGGGTGACCAAACGTCCGTATTTCCCAGGACATGTCCGTATTCACGTCCTGTCCCGGGCGTCCCGGGTTTTTTTAGAAAGTGAGGAAATGTCCTGTGTTTTAAATTTCCTTCATTGGACCATTAAATTTACAGGCACTGGGGCACTGCGCACGGCGCTGCGTGTGACGTAATCCCTGAGCCGCGTCAGTGCGGGCAGCCATGTTGTTAATGAGAAGGTAGATAGCGTTGCTGTCAGTGGCCAACAACATACCAAAGCGCATGATGTATGGAGTTTACCCGCTTTTAGAGCCCCCCCGCTCCAAGGTGTACTGGCTTTCATAGAATTACAATATCAACAATTTGTGCATTGAGTAAAATACTTTCGATGCTATAGATAAATGTTATCATTTAGTTGGAATAATTATTGCACTTTCTTAGCTTCTAACTTCTAATAGATGTGTAACATGTGGCACCATTAGGTGTCGCACTCTCCACAGCCTGAGCCTCCATAAAAGGGAAGCTGGAAGGTGGTGGCCAAGTGTTGAAAGAGGAGAGTAGGGTGTGGAGCGGCTGGAGAACGCGTTTTTTGTTGTTTTTTTTTTTTTAATGAAAGCGATTAAACGTTATCTGGCGAGTAATAAGTTGAATTTAAAGGTGGTTTTTGGCATAATCTAGATTGTGAGTAGATCAAGATGACTAGTTGTAGTGGGGACTTTCGGAAGATGAAAATATGGACATAGGATGATCTATGGTAGAAAATAGAAGAGGGGGAGGGGGGAAAGATAAGGTTAAAAAGGGACTAAATGCTGGTAAAAGATCTCTTGAGGATGAGGAAGAAAGAGTTGAAATAAGAAAGAAAATAATGAAGGAAGGTTTTAAAGTCATATTAAAATATAAGCCTGGACAAGATATGATTGGAGTAAGTCCTATCAGTTTGTCAAATGGATTAAAGAAAGTTATTGGAGATGTAGAACTAACTAAAGTCTTAAGGGATGGAAGCCTACTTATCATTTGTAAAAATGCTAAGCAAAAGAATAAGGCCCTAAAATTACGAATGGTTTGTAAAAAAGAAGTTCTGGAAAGAAAGGTAGTTGGGGAAGAAAGAGGAGTAAAAGGGGTAATATGAGGGATTCCTGTAGGAGAAACTTGGAGGAGCTAAAGAGAATAATAAGGAGGAGAGATTACAGGCCTGTAGGAGTGGGGAGAAAATGGACAGTACATCTGTACTACTGGATTTCAAAGATAGAGTTCTGCCTGATAATCAATCAATCAATCAATCAATCAATCAATCAATCAATCAATCAATCAATCAATCAATCAAATTTTATTTGTATAGCACATTTCAGCAGCAGGCATTTCAAAGAGTTTTACATCATTACAAACACAGAAACACAATGCAACATAGAATCAATAATCAAAACACGACATTAATTCAGGTTCCATCAATAAATTTGTAATTGATTACATTTCAAATACAATCCTATACAGGTGGGTTTTCAGTTGAGATTTAAAAGAAGTCAGTGTTTCAGCTGTTTTACAATTTTCTGGAAGTTTGTTCCAAATTTGTGGAGCATAGATGCTGAAAGCTGCTTCTCCTCGTTTGGTTCTGGTTCTGCTCTGCATCCCCAGAACCAAACGAGGAGAAGCAGCTTTCAGAACCTGAGAGGTCTGGAAGGTTGATACAACAACAGCAGATCTTTAATGTATTGTGGTGCTAAGCCGTTCAGTGATTTATAAACTAACAACAGGATTTTAAAGTCTGTTCTTTGAGCTACAGGGAGCCAGTGGAGGGACTTTAAAACTGGTGTTATGTGCTCTATCTTCCTGGTTTTAGTCAGAACGCCAGCAGCAGCAGATTATGATTGGTTACATGAGCTTTAGTATAAAAGCTTATATTCCACCACCTCTCAGATGTTATAAATGTCAAAGGTATGGACATACTGTGAACGTTTGTAAAGGGAAACAGAGATGTGATAAGTGTGGAGGTGAACAGGTGGAAATAATCCTGTTAAATGTAACTGTGGAGGAAGAACACTGCAGCATATGCAGGGTGCATGGTAAGAAAAGAGGCAGCTGAAATTCAAAACGTTAAAACTGATAAGAGAATTACTGAAGGTGAAGCAGTGAGAGAAGTGAAGAATAATGATAATGATCCAAAAACAAATTATGAAAGAATTGCAGACAATAATCAGTGTAATATTGGAAAAATTGATTCCTTTACTTGCATATATCATAAATTGCTCAGAACAAGCAAGAACTAAAACTGAAAAAATAAAAATCATAGTAAAGGCAGCTACAAAGTTTTTTAATGTCAAAGATTTATCTTGGGGAAAAAATCCATGATGAGCTTAGAGATGGGGAAGAATAATCTGAAGCTGAAGCTTCTCAAATCATCACACAATTCTAATATTACTATGAAATGCTTGCAGTCTAACAGCAAATGGTCAGGAATTTAAAGGCTTCATTAATAATCTAAATACAAAACCAGATATAATATGTGCATTCAAGAATTATGGCTCAAGCCGTCATTACAGTTTAATATTCATGGTTACTCAGTAAAGACAGGATGAATGGGATGGAGGAGGCTGGGCCATATTTTTAAAGGAAAATATACTATTTATTCAGCTCCAAATAATATCAGATTTAGAAATTATTGCTGTAGAAATTAGGACAAATGATGAGAATATTAAAATAATAAATTATTACAATCCTTTAAACAATTAGAAAAGTTAAAACTTGAAACAATCAGGGGTGTGCAAAACAGACTCTGTGCAGATTGCATTTTTAAGATCTTCAAATGCTTTGCTGCATTCCTCAGTCCATTGGACCTTATTTGGGGACTTACCCTTTGTCAGGTCGTTTAACACAATTGAGCATTCTGCAAACTGAGGAATACACTTCCTATAGCTGCTCCCAACGTTTCTCGCTGGTTGATGAAGGTGCAACACTTCGACTGATGGTTTCAAACGTTTTATTAAATGAATTTTTTGCTGCATAAACGTCCAAGACCACCGTGAACACTGCAATAAAATACACGGTGACAAATATACATCAGTAAAACCGTCATGTTCCCTTATATGAATTATTCAAATGAAACTTATTACACATATACAAACACAAGAATATTCCACTCAATTGTCCATACCGTATGCCCCTCCAACCAGAAGGTTAGGAGTTGCTAGAAGTCCATTTCTTCCCTATTTCAGTTCTTTGTCTTTCCTATTGCCGCTTGCGCACACCAACTGAGTATGAAACGAAACTTAAAGTTCTCTATCAAAAGCATCACGTGACCAAGTGACGATCTAATTACTGATGTGGTCAGATGACGCCACCAATCAAACAGTACCCCCCAAAATATGCACAAAAAATGCCTATGTGACTACGTTCGCTACACTTCCTGTACCATCTGACTAGGCCCAAGAAGCTCCTCACTTTCTTCTTAGTTGGTTGATTAAAATAAAACAAATAGGTATAAAAGGTAAAATATATAGATGGATAAAAAAAAATTTTAACTGAAAGAAATTTTAGAGTAAAAATAGGTGGGGAAATAAGTTCAAAATATCAAGTTGAAAATGGTACTCCCCAAGGTAGCGTAATAAGCCCTATGCTATTTATTATAATGATTAATGATATTTTTAGTAGTATAGATAAATCTTTTGGTGTCTCATTATTTGCAGATGATATTATTTGGAAGAGGGGAAAAAATACAAAATTTGTAAATAGGAAACTACAAGAGGCATTAAATAGTGTAGAAGCTTGGGCTTTAGAATGGGGTTTTAGATTCTCAACATCCAAGTCTAAATTTGTTGTTTTTAGAAATTAAATAATAATGTAAATCTCAAACTATATGAGAATATTATAGAAAAGAAAGATCAAATTAAATATTTGGGTATATGGTTTGATAAAAAACTTACATGGAAGATATATGTAGATAAAATAGTTGAAAAAAGTAAAAGAATTTTAAATATAATGAGATGTTTGAGAGTTTTTAATGTGTTTTAGATTGACTTGATTAAAATGATTTAATAAGTATTTAGTAATTTTTGTGTGTTTGTTTTTACAGTGTTGAAACTGCTTCCTGCTGTCCAGTTTTTTTTTTTTTTTGTTAGTCCGCCCAGTTAGGATTGTTTGTCTCTTCTTAGTACTTGCTAACAACTTTTCATTTATTTTGTTTGCTTTGTCCTCTGTTTGTTTTTGGGTCACTTTCCTGAATTTCTATATCCCAGGTCGCCGTTAATCTTAAATAATTGAGACCCGATCCTGTTTGGTGTGATCTCTAGTTTGAATTGCATGTGATCATGTTTGCAGTGAATCGGGTGAATCTTAAGTTTGCAGTGGACATTGTTGTGGTTTATGCGGGTTTGTCCGCCTGAAGTGGTTAAATTCGGGTCGAACATTATTGGGTTGACAAACGATGGATAAAGTAAACAGGGAATCCCTTTTATGTGTGTAATAATAAACGTTAATAATTAACTTTGTTTTGGTTGTTTATTGCCCTTCGGCTTGACTGAACTATAACAAATGTTTTATAGTTACCAGAGGAACACAGTTAACACCTTAATGAGCTCAAACTATTACCTATTATTTTACCTGCCATTGTAAGTATTCTTAAGATTGTCTGTTAGTCTGCAGCTCATGTGACCAAACCAGCTGAAAAGTTAAAACACTCAACCTAAAGGAGAAGATGTATCACAGATTTCAAAAGAAAAAAAAGGGATGCCGCGGATAATATAGGAATTAGCCCCCCCTTCACTGCCGGCGTGTAATGGTCCCCTTTCCAAATTAGGTCTGTGACTGACCGGTCAGTTCCGCTCTTTCCCCCCGGGGCGGACTCCTTTCATTTACGTGTAACACGGGGGGAGGGCACCCCGGATCGTGGCCGAGGGCGTGGCCCTGAAGCCAACTAGTAGACCTCTCAAGTCTATTTAAGTAGTCTAGGGTTTCCCAATTAAAAATACTCAAGTAAGTCTGTCTCAAAATGATGAAACAAATAGCATACAAAAATATATTTTATTTATACTTCCTTTCACAATATTAAAATATACTTTATTATTCTAATTAAGACCTAATTTAGCACAGAGAGCAATCTAAGACACACAAAACACTGCAAACCAAACTAATAGAACCCAAATTAATCACACAAAATAAAAGAATAAACCTCCCATTAGCTAATTCATTAAAAGAAGGAATATAAACTCTGGTTTTGGTTCTGTGGTGCTTTGCTACACCTCCAGCTCTAGAGGATAATCTAGTTAGCCACTTAACTGAAACACCTAGAAGAATCGCACCTTGGTGAGATCATAATATGCAATGTCAGCCTCCTTAATCGGCCTCCCAACAGCTACTTTCAAATGCTTACAGTGAAACAGCCACTAAAATGAATCCACAATGTGCAAACCCTGGTGTAGCAGCTCATCGAGCACGGCGCCAGCCAACGGATCAAACTGCTGCCACAATTGACCCGACTCCTGTCTTTGGCTGGCACACCTGGTACCTATATGCTAACGAGCCCAACACCGCTGCCACATGAAAGTGGAGGCGGGGACACGGGGCATGATGCGTTCAAAGACCCGCCTTATGGGAATTTACAACCATTCTATGTAAGCACAATTTAAACTAATAATCCACCCGGTTACACAAGAGCTATTTACTTTTAGGGCCCTCCTACTTCTGTCGGTCGGGGCCGGTCTCTGCTGTATTACAGATATAAATGCCGCAGTTTCCTTTCACCCAAACTCCACAGACGTCCTTTCGGATCTCTCTGTGTCAACCATGGACAGACGGGGAGCAACAGGCCGGACTCCCGCAGATCGCATTGAACTCTGGACCGTCACCGTCTCTCAGTTCCGACTCCATTTGAACTATGAGGAGCATCACGGACTGATGCTGATGCTGCACCTTCCAGGACGGTTTGACTCTGAGATTCATCTCTCCCCAGTGTTGATGGTCATGTGGAGCTGGTTTTGCCTCAGAGCAGGGCAGCGGCGTCTGGACTGATGGAGACCGAGCGGCTTACATGTTGATCAGAGGACCGACGGGAACGATCCTCAAACCGCTGCAGATAAACTGATGCTTCATGAACTCTGGAAACATGAAGAAAACCAGAAACTCCGTTTTCTCAACATGACTTTGCTGAGATGTTACAAAGTAAATGTGGAACAAGACAACAAACCATGCAGGAATATAAAGAGAAAACTACAAACCTGGATTACGTCCACATATCTGACACACACAGCTCCAAACTGCCCATGATGTTTTCTGAAGCAGTGGGAAATCAGGCGATTACCTGCATGCTCCGTCCGCCACCTTTAAATCCAACTGAGAGCTGCCTTCTGATTGGACAGCCAATTAAACCTGATTACCGAAAGAGTTTAAAGTGTATTTTATCATAATTGACTTGAAAATATACAATAAAAATTATATTTCTAAAGCAATTATATTTCTGGAGCTGCAAGAAAACAACTAGCATTTAATATAACATGATCAGCAGATGTTAACTTATAATAATTTGCCCACCACAACTTGAGAAATGTATTTTGTTGATGTTTGGAGGCAGAACTTATTGCAAACTATTCTACTTTATTTCTGCTCAGTATGCTGCATAAACAGACTAAACTCTCCCATCAAATACAAGAGATTTGTTATAACAGGTTTGGTTTAGCTATGAATAACTGCATTATTACTGACGACTGATCTTTATAATAGCAGCAACGGGACGTAGCGGGTGCAAAAACTCAGTTTTCTCTTCCAACCTAGAGCGAAACCAGATCACGCATGCGCATTTCATTCCCACCTCGTTGTCCATCGGAGAGGATCGTTTATGAAGATCGGCGACTTCTTGGAGTCATTTTTCTCAAATTTTAGAGGTATCCCGTGTTCATTGTCAACTCTTTACTTCAAATTTGCTGTGTCTTTACTTTATTGACTAAAAGAACCCGCTGGTTTGGGGCTTTTGTTGGAATATTTTCTCAAGAATGAGGAAGTCAGGAGGACAACAGGGCGTTTTCCGCTTCGTCTCCTTTACTTTGAGATTTTTATTACTTTCTAGGGTCAAATATTTTTACATCCAATTCTGGGACTGCAAGTTACTTTTAAGCTGACGTCTGTATTACAGGGTGATATTTGCTATAAAAACTCAGAATGTGTAACGTCTGAGGATTTTCAATATGGCGACGGAACTTTGGTCTTGGTAACACCGGTAGATTCCTCTCCCTTTAAGCCCAGCTGAGGGAGGGTGGAGGCGGCCATGACAGTAGCCGGGGCCGGCTGCTTTTTTATTGAGTTAAACACAGCAGACAACAAGCTTCACTAAGCAGAAGAATCATCGAAGCGAACTGTTCTTCCTTCAAAATAATTTTTGCGTACTCAAGGTCAGTCTGGACATTTTAAGACCGATTATCTTGGCTATTAAAAACAACAAAAAACAGCATAAGACATCCACACTAGACCTCATTTATTTATTTTTTAACAATTTTGTTATTGCTGTTTTTTTGCCAGCAGCTGCCGATTAAACTGAATCTTACAACCTTGACATGATTGTATGAGTGATTTCATGGAGAAAATGGTCGGACCGCCTCTCTGGCTGCAGTGTGCGCTCCCAACACAGGGATTTCTGATCGCTCTTCTACAGGTGCCGCACTCCACAGCGCTCCTTCTCTGTGTCTAACTGCCGACTTTTCGATCAGCTGGATTTCCGGTTTGACGTGTTCAGTTTCTAGCACAGCAGATAAAGGAAGCAAAGGGGGAGCGACACATCCAGCTCTGGAGAGACATGCTGGCGGACTGGATTCAACGTTTGCTCCATGATCGGTTACTAACGCGCTAGAGACTCGGAGAGACGGTGGAGAATTTTCACATTCACAATACATGTTACATGGAGGAGGAATTTTACAAATAAAAAGTAATTTCAACTCAATCATACATTTTTCCCCAACAGTGCATTAAATTAAGTTGATTACTAAATTGGATTGAAAAAGTTTTCCATCAGAGTTTTATTCACGTTCCTGGAGTTTTTGAAGCGAGCAGCAGGCGGAGTTTTTCCGGTTCGGGATCACCACGATGAGACGAATTGGCTCCACATGAACACTCTGGGGCATTTCAAACCCAAACGGTTCTTTAAACCAGAGCCCGCTGCAGCTGCTCTATCCAGAGGTGAAGGCGTCTCCACACGGCCATGAAGACTCTGTAGAGGGGGACCTCCAGCTGCAGCACCAGTTCCTCCCTCTCGTTGTAGTTTAAACGAACTCCGAACCAATAGTTCTCCCAGGGTCCAACTCGCTGTGCGTCTCCATTCATGATTTGCTGAGTATCACGTCACGTTGCTGATTTCTCTTTGAGTGTGGATGGGTCCAGGCGAGGCCAGCCTTTGTGCCAGAGATTGCGATTTCTCCGCAGATTTTTCAGAACTTTGCGCATCTGTTTGTTGACTTTGTTAAGTCGAAATTTTGTCCGCAAATGTAATGAAAGTGAAGCAAAGGCTTGACGACTCATTAGGAAATTGTTCACCAATGTAGTTAATGCAAATGAATTGCCGAGACAGTTTGCGGTAAACTCAATTCCGAGCTTTTTCCACAAGACACTCTCACCAGAATTTTTTTTAAAAATAATAATGCTACACCAAACTTGTGTCCTAAGGTCAAATTTAGGATACAATGAATTTATTTCAGGTCAAATTTAATTCTATCAGTGGAAACTTAATTTTTTCAAGTAAAGTCCAAGTAAAAAGCTAATTTAAGTTCAAATTTAGCCTTTTACGTTAATTCAACACAGAAACTAAGTTGTTATCACTAAACCAAAAGAATTAAGTGATAAGTGTCAGAGTTCCGGTGTGAGAGCGTGTGCATGTGAGTGCGAGTGATACATCTTCTTTCAGCGAGGATCTTCGTGAGGAGTCTGTGGAGCCAGCTCAGGTGAAGCTGATCTGCCTCATCAGCGTGCTGGAATATAGGAGCGGCAGAACCCTTCAGTCTTCGCTAGATGGTTAACGCATACCGGTAGTCACTCTGGCCTCACCTGTTGATCTTGTTTCTAGAACTTTGTTGTGCAACTCGTAGCGACTAGCTCTCTGTGTCCTGTTCGTTTGTTTAAGGAATTTTTTGTCTTCACGTTTCAAGAACTTGCCGAGAATACCTGCCTGCTCCGCCGTTTCCACCGATCCCATCTCGCTCCAACCACCCGCGATTCCGCCTTGCACTCCCTCGCGCCGGACCCTGGCACCTCACCCCCACGCTCAGAAAGATCCACGCCAAATGTAAGAAAGTTCCTGATTCCTCCTCCACTCTCTCTCACTCCGAGCCCATTATAATTCAGCTCTCGTTTCAGGCCACCTGGTCGGGCGACCCTCGCCCTCCTGCCGAAGTCCAGAGAACTGAATATAATTTGTCCTGTTGTAAATAAATCACTTACCTTTTTCATCCAGCGTGTGGTTTCTGCATGTGGGTCCGCAAACTAAATCAAACCATGACAATATTAATGTAAATAAGTTAATATGCGGGATGTTGTGGGATGTCTCCTCTCCACAGTTTTCTTTTGAGGGCGAGAGGAATAAAAAAAACTTTAAGCTGGACTGCTGGTCTAGCGTCTCCTGGCCGCATGCCGAGTCTCCCGTTTTGGCTGGGAAACCACAGTTTTTCGCCCCTGCAGCCCGGGGACACAGGAGTAAAAAAACAGATTAGCATCCTGTAAAAATTGTCTCGTAAATTTCACACATTGGAGTATTTACGTCGCAACCCCCGTCATCCCCTACCTCTAGTCGTCAGGCTTCCTCCAACAGTTACTTTTCTCACCTCCAGCTTGGAGGTGTGGTTGTGCTCCTGTGGGTCAGGTGCGGTGATAGTACTGTGCAAATCCTCTGATATCCTGCAGGCCAGGCGCCTTTATGTGTGCAAGAGGAAGGCAGCGTGCGTGTTTTGTACTATAGAGGCAGTGTGGACCAGTGTTGTATAAAGTACTGAAATCTCAGAGTCAAGTAAAAGTATAGGTACCTCTCCAAAATATGACTTTGGTAAAAGTCTGTCACTGACTGAAATGTTACTTGAGTTAAAGTCTTAAAGTATCTGAAACTTCTTGTACTTAAGTATGGAAATTACTGTAAAAATGGATGTACTCAAGTAATGTAATGAAAAGTACAAGTAAAAAGTAAAACAAAGCAAATGCAGTTTGAATGACATTTTTTATATTTTGGTAAACTTGTCAAATACACTTAAAATAATGTACCCAACCAAGTGCAGGCAAAATTAAACCTGCTAATAGATATACCTGCAGGCATCATTTAGTTAAGAAAATTAGGTGCTTTACCTATAGCACAAGGTTAACTTAACCTGCTTTACAACTGATTATTTGTTAAATTTAGTCTAAATTGCTATCGCTATGGCTTCTGTCCCCCCTTGAACAGAGGAGTCTAGGTAGCCTGCTACAGTCAACATTAGGCCTAAGCTAAATACACCACGTGTGGAACTGAACAATGCCAAACAAAGTTCATTTATGGTCAAGATTTCTCAGTAGTGCCTAGTGACCAAGCTATAGTTACTGAAACAGGAGGATTATAACCATTTCATAAGACGTTACCTCGATGTGTTCAAGTTGGACGGGGAGTTTTTGTAAGATAGAATTTCCACATCTTCGGGCAGGAATAACATAAACTGCATGCGGTACGACGAATCTTTAACACCCACGAAAGCGTGTATTGTGTTTAAATAAGGCCATGGGCTCTCATCACCAGCTGGTGGTTCCCCTGGAGCCGTGTCCGACGTAGTTGCAGTCGTTGTGGTCTCCGTCTCCTCCTCCATGTGGCTGCTGCTGATTGCGAGACTTGCTTTGTGTTTAATGGGAGAAGCAAAACAGGTGTATCCTATTGGTGGTGATGAACAAGCCCAGGCTAGTAGGCTATCGACTTTGTTGGAGTCAGTGTAGATCAGTCAGTGTAGAGGAATATAATTATATTAATAGTTAAAAATTGCTTATTGTTGCTTAATATAGCTAAATATGTTATATATTCTTCAATAGATATAGCAGTTAAGTGAGTTTTCTACAGCTTTTCAACTCTATTTAAGAAGAATTACTTTATTCATCCCAGCAGGGAAATTTCGCAGTTACAGCAAGAATTTTTTATACACACACACACACACACACACACACACACACACACACACACACACACACACACACACACACACACACACACACACACACACACACGCACACACGCACACACACACACACACGCGCGACAGGAGCTGCGTCTGCAGGCAGCCAGCTGAGCCGGCACCATTTTTGAAGAAGGACAAAGGTCGTCGAGAGTCGAACGCGACGTCCGCGGGTCCAAATGTGGGGCGTGCTAACCCCCTGCGCCACCACAGCACGCAGTAAAGTACAGTAAATATATATATTTAAAAGATGTTCAACATAGTTCAGTGTCACAGAAACAATGATTATTTGGATTAACGTCTGTTTTATTTGAGTTAATTTAAGGCTTATGCTTTAAACATCTTCTGTATTAGAACAAATAGAGAGAGAAAAAAGGAAAAAACCTCACTGCTCAGCTGCAGTCCAAGATTTTTTATTTTTTTTCTGCAGTCCGAGATGCCCCAAAGGTGGGGGCTGGTTGTTGACGTAACAGGAGGTGGGCTGTCTTACTGCTATGAACTACAACTGGGCGTACACGTCTCAGATCACGCAATATCCGGACCCGTGACGTGTGTTGTAACAAGAGAGGGAGGGACAGAAAAACAGAAAGGGCGGGAGGGGGCGAGACCGAAAGGGAGAGGTAGGCAGGGAGAGAGAGAGAGATATTTTGATTTTTAACACCACATTTATTTTTCAATAAAAATACATTTTGACAGCATTTAGTTCATTCTTTCACGCAAACATTGAATTGAAAACTAGCTTTCTATCAACCACAGAACATATGACATTATTAAAACACCACAAAGAGAAAAAATCCATTAAGTTATTCATCAATGAAAAGAACATAAATTCTGCTTTTACTCTGTTTTACCATCAGAATAAACATCCTGTCGACATTTTCCCCCGAAACACCATTTAGTTTATTTCTTCTACTAATATAAATGGAAAATTTCGCCTGTCCAATAAGAAAATTTAACAAATTCCACTTACTAGATTCCTTTTTTGTATAACCTGCACCGAATATAAACGCTACTTCAGACCAATAGACACCACATTTTTTAAAAACATCTTCTAACAAGAAAAACAATGGTGAAAGTCTTTTACACTCAAGAAACATGTGAAAAATAGTTTCTACTTCTTGACAAAAAGGACAAAACTCATTTAAATCTTTTCTAAATGTAACTATAAAACTGTTAACACTTACAGCACCGTGCAAAATCCTCCACTGAAGGTCGCTTACCCTCTTACTCAAAGGGGGTTTATAAAAACTCTCCATATTGGTTTCTGATTATCCCCGACTTTAAACCCGTCTCTCCAAACAGTATCAGTTAATTGTTTCTTATTCAATCCTTGAACAACCAGTTTATACAAACATTTTCCAATCAACATACAAAAAATAAAATCTTTTTGAGCGATCAAGAGATGACCCGTCAATTCTGAGAAATCAATATTCAGTCCCATTTCTGGAAACGGATCCATAGAATCAGAGAGTTCTTCTCCATTACAAAAGTCCACCAGCATCTGCTTTTCATCCAAAGTCAATTTTCCAAGCCAGAGATCTAAAATAATCCTTATGACTCAAATCCATTTCAATCCAAGCAAAGAAGCCGTCGCTTCTGTGTTTTGAAGTCCTGATCCAGCCGTCTCCACAATGTGTCTTAATTTCAGAACTTTTTTCTGCAGAAGTCTTCTGGACAATCCGACTTTATCTTCTAACGCCAAACGTGCTTCGAAAATTAAAGGTTCCTCTAGAAACAAAGACACAGTTGGTTCCAGTCTTTTCCACTCAAAAATCGTCCATGCTCTAAACAAACTTTTATAAAACATTGGCATTTCATACAACAATAACATTTTACAGTTTAACAAAAACAAAGAAACATCTAAACCAAGACCTCCTACTCTTTTCAAAATAATACTTGTTACTGGCTTCCACAAAATATCCTCCTTCCTCCCCATGAGATATTTCTGAATAAACTGTAACCTGAACGCAGCAGTTCTGCTCTCTAGATGGACCAATCCTTGTCCACCCTCCTCTTTAGGTAAGAAAAGCACAGCCTGGGAGTTTGTCATCCCAAAAAAACTTCATCATACAAGATTGAATTCTAGTTAGTAAACCAACAGGTGGCCACAATAAAGAAGCAATTAAATTATTTATAATGAGCACTCTCCCTCTATAAGACATCTGCGGTAGCAACCAACTCCATTTCGCTAACCTTCCCTCCACCTTCTCCATCACTCCCTCCCAGTTCTTTTTTTCTGTGTCCTCATCTCCCAAATATACCCCAAGGTATTTCAAACCCCCTCTTTTCCATTGTAAACCTCCTGGAAGTTGAGGAAGCCCACTAAACCAGCTTCCTATTGCCAGAGCTTCACTTTTAGCCCAGTTGACACGAGCAGCTGACAATTTACAAAACAACTCGACAATTCTACCTAAATTATTCACTTTTTCTTGATTTTTAACAATAATAATGACATCATCAGCATACGCTGATAAAGTGAAAGACACATTACAACTTGGAAAAACCAGTCCCTCAATATTTGACCTGATTTTCTTTAACAGTGGTTCAATAGACAGAGCAAATAACATTCCAGACAAAGAACAACCTTGTCGAACACCTCTTGTGACTGTAAAAGGTTTACATAAACAGCCATTAATTTTCAGTACACTCTCAATGTTCTCATATAGAACCATAATCTTGGCAATAAAACTAGAGTCGAGACCAGACCTTTCCAACACTCTCCACAGGTACTGGTGTCAAAAGCCTTTTCCTGGTCCAAAGAAACTAAACCAGCGTTGCATCCCAATGATCTGGAGACGTCCAAAACATCTCTAATGAGAGAAATATTATTAATCATCGACCTGCCAGGGACACAGTAGGTTTGCGTTTGATGAACAACCTGCTCCATCACCTTTTTCAGTCTGTTTGCCAGCAACTTTGACAACAGTTTATAGTCTGTACACAACAGTGAAACAGGTCGCCAGTTCTTAATCTCCTGGAGATCACCTTTCTTTAGTAGCAATGTGAGAACTGCTCTCCTGCAGCTCTGTGGTAGAAATCCTTCAGCAAAACTCTCCTCAAAAACCTCCAAGAGGTCAACGCAGAGGTCAGACCAGAGCGCTCTGTAAAATTCACTGGGAAGTCCATCAATGCCAGGAGCTTTCCCTCCTTCCAGACTTTGCAGAAGAATCTCCTCCAAAGTCATGGGCTCTCCCAACTCCTTGGCAAAATCCACAGAGACTCTTGGAAGATCACTGCAGAAGTCGTTGAAACCGTCTTCATCCTCGCTGTATTCCGAGCTGTACAGATCCGTACAGAAATCTGCTGCTCTCCGCCTGATGTCACTGTCTGCAGTCAACAGAACATCTGCAGTTGATTTCAAACCATGCATAAACTTGCTCTGTCCTTGCTTCTTTTCCAAAGAGAAGAAAAACTTTGTCGGCGCGTCCATTAAAGCAACTTTCTGAAATCGGCATCAAACCAGCAACTCTTTACCTGATCTTTACTTCCGGCTGCAGCATTATTCAACAAATCTGCTGGTGTTTAGATTTAAAAACGTAAAAACTGGATTATGAGTTAATTCATTCAAGAATATCACAAAATTATGCTAAAGTAGCAGCAAGTCAATATAGTTTTACTCATGTAAAATTTTAAAAAATTGCCAACATTACCCAAGAGTAAACAGAAAGGTGACTGTAGTAATGAGTAATTGATTTATTTTCTAGAAAATAAAGTAATTAGATGGAAAATAAAGTTATGTGCAAATTCTGGTTATTTTATAGAATAGAATCATAAATTGGTTTAAAAAATCAATGACGATAATAAATACTGACTTTTTTTTTACAACATAAAGCTTCTGAACCCAAAACTTACAGTAGATAAAATACAGAATGTGTTGGTGTAGTCTTACCGACCAATCAGGGAGCCGCATTTACACATGATCAGTCAGCAACTTGAGGTTTAGTGCCTTGCTCAGGGGCAAATCAACATGAAGCAGCTGGAACTGAACACCCAACCTTCAGATGACTGGATGATTACTCCACCCAAACAGAGAAAAATACAATACAGTGGTAAAATCTACTGTTTACTGTAAAACCGTAAAATGGAAAATAACTGAACAATAGAGATTGTGTACAAACACGATGTCTCACTCTGACATAAACTGTGTGTCTGGTACAATTCAGTGCTAACAGCTACTTTCGATCAAGAATATAAGTATTACTTCAAAATATTATCAGTCAAGTAAAAGTAAAAAGTTTGGTACAATAAAAATAGGAGCAAAATGACAATAATTCATAAAAGTAACCAAATATAAAATCAGGCAAAAAAAAGAAGGGAGAAAAATCCAAATCAGTTTCTTTCAGTAAAAAAACTTCAACAAAAACTTTTTTTTACACATCCATCCATCCATCCATCCATCTTCTTCCGCTTATCCGAGGTCGGGTCGCGGAGGTAGCAGCTTCAGAAGGGAGGCCCAGACTTCCCTCCCCGGCCACTTCTTCCAGCTCTTCCGGGGGAATCCCGAGGCGTTCCCAGGCCAGCCGAGAGACATAGTCTCTCCAGCGTGTCCTGGGTCTTCCCCGGGGCCTCCTCCCGGTGGGACGTGCCCGGAACTCCTCACCAGGGAGGCGTCCAGGAGGCATCCTGACCAGATGCCCAAGCCACCTCAACTGGCTCCTCTCGATGTGAAGGAGCAGCGGCTCTACTCTGAGTCCCTCCTGGATGACTGAGCTTCTCTCTCTAAGGGAGAGCCCAGCCACCCTACGGAGAAAACCCATTTCGGCCGCTTGTATCCGCGATCTCGTTCTTTCGGTCATGACCCAAAGCTCATGACCATAGATGAGGGTGGGAACGTAGATCGACCGGTAAATCGAGAGCTTCGCTTTTTGGCTCAGCTCTCTCTTCACCACGACGGACCGGTACAGCGCCCGCTTGACAGCGGACGCTGCGCCAATCCGCCTGTCGATCTCCCGCTCCCTTCTTCCCTCATTCGTGAACAAGATCCCGAGATACTTGAACTCCTCCACCTGGGGCAGGACACCCCCCTTGACCCGGAGAAGGCACTCTACCCTTTTCCGGCTCAAGACCATGGCCTCGGATTTGGAGGCACTGATCCCCATCCCGGCCGCTTCACACTTGGCTGCGAACCGCTCCAGCGAGAGCTGCAGATCACGATCTGATGAAGGCAAAAGGACCACATCATCTGCAAAAAGCAGAGATGAGATCCTAAGGCCACCAAATCGGATCCCCTCAACACCTTGGCTGGTCTAGAGATTCTGTCCATGAAAGTAATGAACAGAATCGGTGACAAAGGGCAGCCCTGGCGGAGTCCAACTCTCACCGGAAACGAGCCCGACTTACTGCCGGCAATGCGGACCAGACTCTGACACCGGTCATACAGGGACCTGACAGCCCGTATCAAAGGGCCCGGTACCCCATACTCCCGGAGAACCCCCCACAGGGCTCCCCGAGGGACACGGTCGAACGCCTTCTCCAAGTCCACAAAACACATGTAGACTGGTTGGGCGAACTCCCATGCACCCTCCAGGACCCTGCCGAGGGTGTAGAGCTGGTCCAGTGTTCCACGACCAGGACGAAAACCACACTGCTCTTCCTGGATCCGAGGTTCGACTATCCGACGGACCCTCCTCTCCAGGACCCCTGAGTAGACCTTGCCAGGGAGGCTTAAGAGTGTGACCCCTCTATAATTGGAGCAAACCCTCCGGTCCCCCTTTTTGAACAGGGGGACCACCACCCCAGTCTGCCAATCCAGGGGAACTGTCCCCGATGTCAATGCGATATTGCAGAGTCGCGTCAGCCAACACAACCCTACAACATCCAGAGCCTTAAGGAACTCCGGGCGGATCTCATCCACCCCCGGGGCCTTGCCACCGAGGAGCTTTTTAACCACCTCGGCGACCTCGTCCCCAGAGATTGGAGAGCCCAACCCAGACTCCCCAGGCTGAGCTTCTTCAATAGAAGGCATGTTGGTGGGATTGAGGAGGTCTTCGAAGTACTCTGCCCACTGGCCCACAACGTCCCGAGTAGAGGTCAGCAGCACACCATCCCCACTATAAACAGTGTTGGTGCCGTACTGCTTCCCCCCCCTGAGATGCCAGATGGTGGACCAGAATCGCTTCGAAGCCGTACGGAAGTCTTTCTCCATGGCCTCTCCAAACTCCTCCCACGCCCGAGTTTTTGCCTCAGCAACCACCCGAGTCGCATGCCGCTTCGCCTGCCGGTACCCATCAGCTGTTTCCGGAGTCCCACAGGCCAAAAAGGCCCGGTAGGACTCTTTCTTCAGCCTGACGGCATCCCTCACCGAAGGTGTCCACCAACGGGTACGAGGGTTGCCGCCGCGACAGGCACCGACAACCTTGCGGCCACAGCTCCGACCGGCCGCCTCGACAATGGAGGCACGGAACACAGTCCACTCAGACTCCATGTCCCCCACCTCCCCCGGGACGTGTTCAAAGTTTTGCCGGAGATGGGAGTTAAAGCTCCGTCTCACAGGGGATTCCGCCAGACGTTCCCAGCAGACCCTCACAACACGTTTGGGCCTGCCAGGTCTGACCGGCTTCCTCCCCCACCACCGGAGCCAACTCACCACCAGGTAGTGGTCAGTGGACAGCTCCGCACCTCTTTTCACCCGTGTGTCCAAGACATACGGCCGCAGATCCGATGAAACGACGACAAAGTCGATCATCGAACTGCGGCCTAGGGTGTCCTGGTGCCAAGTGCACATATGGACACCCTTATGCCTGAACATGGTGTTCGATATGGACAATCCATGACGAGCACAGAAGTCCAACAACAGAACACCATTCGAGTTCAGATCGGGGGGGCCGTTCCTCCCAACCACGCCCCTCCAGGTCTCACTGTCGCTGCCCACGTGAGCATTGAAGTCCCCCAGTAGAACAAGGGAGTCCCCAGGAGGAGCACTCTCCAGTACCCCCTCTAAGGACTCCAAAAAGGGTGGGTAATCTGAACTGTCGTTCGGCCCGTAAGCACAAACTACAGTCAGGACCCGTCCCCCCACCCGTAGGCGGAGGGAGGCTACCCTCTCGTTCACCGGAGTAAATCCCAACGTACAGGCGCCGAGATGGGGAGCAACAAGTATGCCCACTCCTGCCCGACGCCTCTCACCTTGGGCAACTCCAGAGTGGAAGTATGTCCAGCCCCTCTCAAGGAGGCTGGTTCCAGAACCAGAGCCGTGCGTCGAGGTGAGACCGACTATTTCTAGCCGGAACCTCTCGACCTCACACACTAGCTCCGGCTCCTTCCCCACCAGAGAGGTGACATTCCACGTCCCAAGAGCCAGCTTCTGCAACCGAGGATCGGATCGCCAGGGTCCCCTCCCTCTGCCGCCACCCATCCCACACTGCACCCGACCCCTTTGGCCCCTCTCACAGGTGGTGGGCCCATGGGAGGGGGGACCCATGTTTCCTCTTCGGGCTGAGCCCGGCCGGGCTCCATGGGTTAAAGCCCGGCCACCAGACGCTCGCCATCGTACCCCCCTCCAGGCCTGGCTCCAGAGTGGGGCCCCGGTGACCCGCGTCCGGGCGAGGGAACGCCAAGTCCAATGTTCTTATCCATCATTGGGGTCTTCGGATCCGAGGAGTTTCTTATTTTAAAAAGTTACTGAAGTAAATGAAGCTAATGTCTGCTCTCCGATCTGTTTTCAGTTCCGGATGAACCCAGACTGCCCCCGGCTGGTAAGTTTAGTCCCTTCAGATTAAAACTTGTTGAATCCCTATTGTTCTCCTGCAAAATAAGTGCCTTCATTTCAGTCCAAAGACCTCTCTAACACATAACATTTATAAAATATTACATTTTGTGTCAGTTATATTTGTGAAAATTTAGGTTTTAAACAACAACCATCTTCTTTTGGGTGAATGATGGTAATGTAGAGCAGTTAACTTTGGGGTTCTTTCAGGTATGGAGGATCTAAATCATCTGATAGTCTAAACCTGTATGGAAAAACAAGGTAAATGGAATAAACAGCCAAACCTCTGACACCTAGCATAGTATGCTAGCAGCAACATCTGTTGCTATTCTTACATTTACTCTTCTGATGCATGTAGGGAAAAAATCTTCATTATTCATCAGTAGAAGACTTTTAAAGACCATATAGGCACAACATTTTAGTTATATTTATTAATTAAAATATTTTACTGACATCCTCTGGTACAAGTTTGAGACAGATGTTTACCTCCAGTGGTACAGGCAGGAAGTAAAGAGCTCTGGTCATGTGACTATTCTAAGCAATATAATAAAACTATGAGTATCCATCATGATTAAAGCGTATTTCTGTCTGGATGGTTTCAGCTTTAACGTGTTCCTCAGCGCTGACTCTCTCTCCTCTGTCTTGATGATCTTTGCTCACCTGTTGCCAGGTGTTCCACAGATCATTCAGCTTTAGGTTTGAATCGGATCCAGTTTCTGCTCCAGAATCGTCTCTTTGACCCGAATTCAGTCTGACTTCATGTTTCTACAGATGAGAACACAAGAAATCACTTTGCTGCTGTCGCCTCCCTGATCCTCTTCCTCATCCTCATCCTCACCGCGGTGGCTCAGTGTGGAGCTCATGGCTCGCAGCAGGTGGGTCTTTCTGAAGCAGAATAGTAATAAAGTTAGAATCAAGGCAAGACGGATGGTGATGCACCACATCACACTTTCAACAAGCGACATGTTAACCAGAGTCATACAAAAGAATAATATGAACAGCAGCTATTAATTATTATTATGCATGTTATGTCATTTTGGAAAATTATATTTAAAGAAATGTAAATATTATTTTCAAGCTTTTCTAAACATTTACCACTTTAGAAAGTAACTATTGTACAACTAATTTATTGAAAAAATAACAGATTTTAGCTCCTTAATTTCTATTAAAGCTATAGAATTTAACTGTCAATGTTTCATGACAGAATATTATGAGACAGATAATCTGTGAAAAATCGAGCTGCTCTGTCGTCTCCCAGTAACTACAAACAACCAATCAGAGCCAGGAGGCGGAGCTTAGTGCTGTCAAACACCCTCTTGCTTTCTGCTACAATGGAGCTAGCACAACCTGCCTGAATGCTAAAGCTAGTTAGCATGGCTACTGATGACAGCGGAAGAACAGTTATCCTGTAACAGTATATTGTTTCTCCACCATTTGCACATTTAGCAGCGAGTGTATGAGCTTGATTGACTCAAAATGCTTAAACTACAACCATAAATTAGTTGAACCACATGAAATCTGTTTAGAAGTTCCTGTTCTGGTCAGAAATATTTCGCTGCAGCCATGAGTGTTGCCAGTTCTGGAAGACATCCACCAATTAAGCGTCTTCTGTCAGATTGTTAGAGTCCCTCACAAACCACCAACCAGGTCCAGAGAATCAGACGGATCGTGTTGACACCAGACAGTTTCTCTTTAGCTCTCTGTTTCTGCTGACCTTCATTATCTGACTGAATTTAAATCGGACTATGTGTGTTTTGATGTTCCAGGATGGTTCTGGTGGAACAGCAGAACCGTCACATAATCTAGAGATGGTTTTGTCGAAGCAGTGTGGGACGGAGAACAAAGAGCTGAATGTCTCAAATGGACCCTGACTTGGTGAGTTCTGTAGGTTATCACCAACTGTTTTTCATTTCAACCCAGCAGAACCTCAGCAGAACCTGGTGATAATCTCAGTCTGCATACCGCCTCAATCTGTCTGGGTTGGCAAATGATGAAGTTCTGGTTCCAATAGAATCGGGTCTACTGGATCATCAGGTGTGAAAACGCCTTTATTCCGAGGACAAGCTCAGGTCCAAAGATACGGACGTTCCTAGGAAGTGGAAGTGATTGCTTAGAGAGGATTTCCTCTGCTCCCCAAAACCAGGAAGCGCTTTTGGAGAGAGCGGCCACTTTTTTGGTCCTTCTTCAAATCTCGGTTTGGGTTCAATTGAAGTGAACTTTGGTTTGGTTTGAATGTGAACACCAAGCTGACCGGAGACCGCTCCAAAAGCAGGAAGTGGATTACAGCGCAAGGCATTCTGGGCAAACATGACCAAAGCTAACGTGTTAGCCTAGCGCTAGCAAGAGAAATGGCTCCTGGTCTTCAGCCAAAGACTAAAGAGAAATCCTCCAACACTAAAATCTGACGCCTCCATCTTGTTTCTATCTGGTGAAGAAGGAAGTTGCTCTCAGTGTCGGAGAAAGTGACTCACACACTGCGCTCCTGCAGCTGCACTCTGTTGCACCTTTTTTTTGAACAGCACTTTTTTTATTGTCTGGCTTTTGATCTATTAGTTTTCTCACTAACAACATGAATGTCTCTGTGTTGCAGGACCGGAGCCTGGAGAAGCGACCACTGGCCAAACTGCCACAACGTTCAACAGAAATCAGGTCATCAATTGAAGTTTTGTTAGATGTCCCAAGGAAAAGGCTAAAGCTTTGGAGTAACTGGGCCTTTTCGGTGGCAGCACCATGATTCTGGAACAATCTTCCTCTAGACCTTCACTCCATCTCTGACCCGGACATCTTTAAACTTAAGCTCAAGTTTTCTTTAGACAGCCTTTAGTAGCAGGTAGCAGAGAGGCATTCCCTTATTATTATTATTATTTTGTGTTTGTGTTTTCTTACCCTTGTGATGTGAATGCGGCTGTGGTCACCTTAATTGTTGTTATCAAGTATTATATAAATCCATCAATCAAACAGGGTTTCCTGCAAACACATGGAGTGATGAAGAGAAGGTGTACAACGCAATGAAATGATGGACATCAAATTTTAATTTGAAAATATTTTATTGATCCCAAAGGGGAATTAAATGTTGTTGTAACTCATATGAATTCAAATTAATCTGCAATGACCATCTTCAGTTATTGTAGATGGTGATGATGGCTGTTGGCAGGAAACATCTCTTGTAGCAGTCTGTGTTACAGTGAAACTGAGGAAGCCTCTGACTGAAGACAGTCGGTTCCAGAACAATCTTTCATTAGAATTTGAAACCCTCAAATCAGCAGAGAAACCCAAATGGCAGCCTTCTCTGCCATTAAACCTGCCATTTCATAAACTGTTTGATAAAGTTAAATCCATTAAAGCTAAAAAAAAACTGTAAACATTTGGTTTTAATTATCACTTCCATTTTTTTCCTTTTTACGTCATTCATCCAATTCAATAATGGATATAAATTCTTTATCTGATAACTAGAATTCATGTGTCCTTAAATTGATGTGAAAGCTTTTCGTTATGCAATATGAATAAAACAGTAATCATACTTTAGATTATGCTAATGAGTGCCAATGTTGTATCTGAGAGAATAAATATATATTCACAATAAACTGATCTCATTCCTTTTTTAACTGGGCTTGCTCCATTCAAACAGAAATATGTTAAACTGATAAGTATATAATTTATTAAATGACAATATTGTGAATTTAACATATTCATCATCTATAACCTGTAGTAGTGGAGCTTTCAAACTTTCCTACAACAATCTGTAAAAATATGTCTTTATATCACAGATATTTACTCCAGATTTATGTGAAGTTCTTTCTAAACATGTTGAACCAAAACACATGAATGAGAATCAGACTTTTCCAGACCTTTGGGACGTCTAAGACACGGCGTCTATAGTGTATAATAATTTAATAGACAATAATTTACAGATTAATTTCTACAATAATCTGAAAATTATGTTGGATTCATTTAAATATTGCATGTTTAGTTTATCATTGAGCAGATAAAATACATTTGTGTTAAGTTTTTATTTAAAAACCAAAGCTGAAGTTATTATCCTTGGACCTCAATAAGAATCTGGAGTCAACGCTCAGCTTCAGTTCTTACAGCTGAATAATCAGGATGAACTCTGGGTGTAGTGACAGACTCTGACATTAAGCTGAAATGTGCTGTACAAATAAACTTGACTAATTGATTAAACATATTTGATGAATGATCTAAGACAGAGGTCAAGTTGGGGGTCCTTGCTCCGTTTCTCCATCAGTTTGGGGGCCCAGGCTGAAAACCATGTGGAGAAGACGAGACCAAAACTTTCAGGTATCAACTCCACCTGCCATGTTTGGATGAAGAAAAATGAGTAAAATCCCAAGAACGGCTTCCAGAAGGACAAAAAAAAGTGCCTTTTTCAATGGGTTGGATTATTTTAATGGTGTCTAACAGCTAATCCAGAATCCTACCGCCAGAAACCTACACTTGGAGGTCTGGTGGTCATGCAGACCTTCCAAGTAATCAGAAATCTCTTTATTTTAATGGACAATAAGCTGTATTTTGTTTAATTCTCCTCAGCTTTGAAACTATGTGCCTAAAAACGTTTTGCAAGAATGATCAGACTAATCAAATCTGGGTTGAAACATTCATTCCATTCATGCCGTTATTTAAATGTCCAAATCTTATTTGCTAGATTTCAAGTCATATTTTTGGTCCTCATCATCTCCGAGGACTGGCCCCCAAAACAACATTGGTTCTCCTTCTTGACAAGCAGCTCTCCCAACCAACTGACTGTACGAGGCGGATCCTCGTAACTTCCGTACGAGGTGAAGTACTGCTGCACTGACTGACAGGGCGGCAGCGTCAAAAGTGGGTAAGAGTTTTCAGGATTATTTATCTAACATTCTGTCTAAAATGGTGGAAACCAGACGATACCTTCCCCAGAGGGAGACCGTTTTCATGCCGGGTTTATCAGATCTAGTTTCAGTCAAAGTTATCTTTGTTGCTCCGAGTTTCCAGCGGATGAAAGCTCAGCGCCTGAACTCCGAAGCCGGAGGACCTGCTAGGTCCAGCTTCGGAGGCGGACATCCACCCGAAGCTGGGTGTCCGCCTCGGGGTCTGGCCGCTGGAAGACCAGCTTTAGTCTCCGATTGCGGATAAGATGGGGAATATCCATCAAAATGTGAGGAAAAACCTGCGCAATATCACAATTTCAACGATGGGGAGGAGGAGGCGTGTCTTTGGGACATGCCGGAGTTTTTATTTTCATGAAGTTAGTTCAGACCCAGACAAACTAGAGAGGAGTTCACACTTCCAAACCTGCGCCTTTCTGAGCCTCTTTCAACTTGGAAGAAGCTCCTGAAAAACAGTCCTGAAAGCCGGTTGTTTCAGAAAGTCCTGAAATAACCGGTGGTGGGTGGAGCCATTGTGACAAACCCCTTTCACGTGTTAAACATAAATAAAACAGCATGGCGTTATTTTTAAAGACCGGTGTGAGCGCACAGATCTGCAACAGAGTTGGGCAGAAACTGTTACATTTACTCGATTACATTTTCAGCTACATTTGCTTCAGTAACTTTTTAAAAATATACTTTTAGGAGTATTTTTACTTTTACTTGTGTAAAAAAAAAAAACTCCTCCTTGGGCTGCCACCTTATCGTGGTGGAGGGGTTTGAGTGTCCCAATGATCCTAGGAGCTATGCTGTCTGGGGCTTCATGCCCCTGGTAGGGTCACCCAAGGCAGACAGGTCCTAGGTGAGCGACCAGACAAAGCGCAGCCCGAAGACCCTAATGACGTAGGAAAACATTGGACTTGGTGTTCCCTCGCCCGGACGCGGGTCACCGGGGCCCCACTCTGGAGCCAGGCCTGGAGGGGGGGTACGATGGCGAGCGTCTGGTGGCCGGGCTTTTACCCATGGAGCCCGGCCGGGCTCAGCCCGAAGAGGAAACATGGGCCCCCCTCCCATGGGCCCACCACCCGTGGGAGGGGCCAAAGGGGTCGGGTGCATTGTGTGATGGGTGGTGGCCAAGGGAGGGGACCCTGGCGGTCCGATCCTCGGTTGCAGAAACTGGCTCTTGGGACGTGGAATGTCACCTCTCTGGTGGGGAAGGAGCCGGAGCTAGTGTGTGAGGTCGAGAGGTTCCGGCTAGAAATAGTCGGTCTCACCTCGACGCACGGCTCTGGTTCTGGAACCAGTCTCCTTGAGAGGGGCTGGACATACTTCCACTCTGGAGTTGCCCAGGGTGAGAGACGTCGGGCAGGAGTGGGCATACTTGTTGCTCCCCATCTCGGCGCCTGTACGTTGGGGTTTACTCCGGTGAACGAGAGGGTAGCCTCCCTCCGCCTACGGGTGGGGGGACGGGTTCTGACTGTCGTTTGTGCTTATGGGCCGAACGACAGTTCAGATTACCCACCCTTTTTAGAGTCCTTAGAGGGGGTACTGGAGAGTGCTCCTCCTGGGGACTCCCTTGTTCTACTGGGGGACTTCAACGCTCACGTGGGCAGCGACAGTGAGACCTGGAGGGGCGTGGTTGGGAGGAACGGCCTGCCCGACCTGAACTCGAGCGGTGTTCTGTTGCTGGACTTCTGTGCTCGCCATGGATTATCCATATCGAACACCATGTTCAAGCATAAGGGTGTCCATATGTGCACTTGGCACCAGGACACCCTAGGCCGCAGTTCGATGATCGACTTTGTCATCGTTTCATCGGATCTGCGGCCGTATGTCTTGGACACTTGGGTGAAGAGAGGTGCGGAGCTGTCCACTGACCACTACCTGGTGGTGAGTTGGCTCCGGTGGTGGGGGAGGAAGCCGGTCAGACCTGGCAGACCCAAACGTGTTGTGAGGGTCTGCTGGGAACGTCTGGCTGAATCCCCTGTGAGACGGAGCTTTAACTCCCATCTCCGGCAAAACTTTGAACACGTCCCGGGGGAGGTGGGGGACATGGAGTCTGAGTGGACTGTGTTCCGTGCCTCCATTGTCGAGGTGGCCGATCGGAGCTGTGGCCGCAAGGTTGTCGGTGCCTGTCGCGGCGGCAACCCTCGAGCCCGTTGGTGGACACCTTCGGTGAGGGATGCCGTCAGGCTGAAGAAAGAGTCCTATCGGGCCTTTTTGGCCTGTGGGACTCCGGAAGCAGCTGATGGGTACCGGCAGGCGAAGCGGCATGCGGCTCGGGTGGTTGCTGAGGCAAAAACTCGGGTGTGGGAGGAGTTTGGAGAGGCCATGGAGAAAGACTTCCGTACGGCTTCGAGGCTATTCTGGTCCACCATCCGGCGTCTCAGGGGGGGAAGCAGTACGGCACCAACACTGTTTATAGTGGGGATGGTGTGCTGCTGACCTCTACTCGGGACGTTGTGGGCCAGTGGGCAGAGTACTTCGAAGACCTCCTCAATCCCACCAACATGCCTTCTATTGAAGAAGCTCAGCCTGGGGACTCTGGGTTGGGCTCTCCAATCTCTGGGGACGAGGTCGCCGAGGTGGTTAAAAAGCTCCTCGGTGGCAAGGCTCCGGGGGTGGATGAGATCCGCCCGGAGTTCCTTAAGGCTCTGGATGTTGTAGGTTTGTGTTGGTTGAAGCGACTCTGCAACATTGCATGGACATCGGGGGCAGTTCCCCTGGATTGGCAGACTGGGGTGGTGGTCCCCCTGTTCAAAAAGGGGGACCGGAGGGTGTGCTCCAATTACAGAGGGGTCACACTCTTAAGCCTCCCTGGCAAGGTCTATTCAGGGGTCCTGGAGAGGAGGGTCCATCGGATAGTCGAACCTCGGATTCAGGAAGAAGAGTGTGGTTTTTGTCCTGGTCGTGGAACACTGGACCAGCTCTACACCCTCGGCAGGGTCCTGGAGGGTGCATGGGAGTTCGCCCAACCAGTCTACATGTGTTTTGTGGACTTGGAGAAGGCGTTCGACCGTGTCCCTCGGGGAGCCCTGTGGGGGGTTCTCCGGGAGTATGGGGTACCGGGCCCTTTGATACGGGCTGTCAGGTCCCTGTATGACCGGTGTCAGAGTCTGGTCCGCATTGCCGGCAGTAAGTCGGGCTCGTTTCTGGTGAGAGTTGGACTCC
Organism: Xiphophorus maculatus; assembly: GCF_002775205.1. Lineage (NCBI taxonomy): Eukaryota > Metazoa > Chordata > Actinopteri > Cyprinodontiformes > Poeciliidae > Xiphophorus > Xiphophorus maculatus. The sequence continues at coordinate 30,080,369 of NC_036451.1, forward strand.
GCCAGGGCTGCCCTTTGTCACCGATTCTGTTCATCACTTTCATGGACAGAATTTCTAGGTGCAGCCAAGGTGCTGAGGGGATCCGATTTGGTGGCCTTAGGATCTCATCTCTGCTTTTTGCAGATGATGTGGTCCTACTGGCCTCATCAGGTCATGATCTGCAACTCTCGCTGGAGCGGTTCACAGCCGAGTGTGAAGCGGCCGGGATGGGGATCAGTGCCTCCAAATCCGAGGCCATGGTCTTGAGCCGGAAAAGGGTAGAGTGCCTTCTCCGGGTCAGGGAGGGTGTCCTGCCCCAGGTGGAGGAGTTCAAGTATCTCGGGATCTTGTTCACGAATGGGGGAAAAAGGGAGCGGGAGATCGACAGGCGGATTGGCGCAGCGTCTGCTGTCAAGCGGGCGTTGTACCGGTCCGTCGTGGTGAAGAGAGAGCTGAGCCAAAAAGCGAAGCTCTCGATTTACCGGTCGATCTACGTTCCCACCCTCATCTATGGTCATGAGCTTTGGGTCATGACCGAAAGAACGAGATCGCGGATACAAGCGGCCGAAATGAGTTTTCTCTGTAGGGTGGCTGGGCTCTCCCTTAGAGATAGGGTGAGAAGCTCAGTCATCCAGGAGGGACTCAGAGTAGAGCCGCTGCTCCTTCACATCGAGAGGAGCCAGTTGAGGTGGCTTGGGCATCTGGTCAGGATGCCTCCTGGACGCCTCCCTGGTGAGGTGTTCCGGGCACGTCCCACCTGGAGGAGGCCCCGGGGAAGACCCAGGACACGCTGGAGAGACTATGTCTCTCGGCTGGCCTGGGAACGCCTCGGGATTCCCCCGGAAGAGCTAGAAGAAGTGGCCGGGGAGAGGGAAGTCTGGGCCTCCCTCCTGAAGCTGCTACCCCCGCGACCCGACCTCGGATAAGCGGAAGAAGATGGATGGATGGATGGATGGATGGATGTGTAAAAAAAAGTTTTTGTTGAAGTTTTTTTACTGAAAGAAACTGATTTGGATTTTTTTTCCCTTCTTTTTTTTTGCCTGATTTTATATTTGGTTACTTTTATGAATTATTGTCATTTTGCTCCTTAAAAACCAAAATTTCCACTTGACTTTATATTTTGGTCTGTCTGATGATGTAATTTGAAAATATTAACTGATTAACAATTTGATTAGTTACTCTGTACTTGAGTACACTTACAAAATACTTTTAATTCTTATTTGAGTCATTTCTTGGGTGGCAACTTTTTACTTTTACTTGAGTAAAAGTACTTTGTGCTACTTTTACTTGAATACAATTTTTGGGTACTCAATGAAACCCAGATCTACATTAATAATGAACACCTGTAAATGTTTCTGCAGATAAAAATAAAATCTACAAAGCTTGTGAACTAACAAGAGGTCTCACTTTGATGTAAACTGGTTTGTGTTTGTATTTTGTGCATTTTTTGGTTTTAATCATGTTTGTTTTTCTTCCAGTTCAGCTTCTTACTGTGGATAGAAGATCCAGAAGTTTTATTCAAGTAAGATTAACAATACTTTATATTAATGTGACTTATGAAAAACTGAATATTACAGTGCAATAAAGCTACTTTTAAAAAGAAAATCATAAAGTAATTGTGACAATGTAGCTTTGATTATTTCATACTCAAAATTTGGAGATAGATTTGAATGAAAACATATAAATATTCTGGCATCTAAAGCCTAGTTTCCTGTCATATTTTAGTTTTATTTCATATTCAACAGAAGATTTCCTTTTTAAAGTGAGTTTAAACTCTTCACAGCTGTTGGCCTTAAACTCTTCTTGGCAGTAAACTGTTGCTGATATGAACGTTTGAACTTGATCGTTTACAAAGAGCACAAAGTCTCAGATTTGTCAGGATTTTTTCGGCTCTTTGTGTTTCAGGATGGATCCTCTCAGATGCATTCAGGCAGCGGGTTCAAAGGTCAGACAGGTGGATCAGCTGTACCAGGCTGGAGCAGCTGAGGGGAACCTGTGGGAGACTCCAGGTGTGACTCCGCTCTGCTCCACCGTCTCTCCTCCTCCTCCATCCAGATGTTTGGTCTGTTTCCAGGAAAAGGCTTATGCTGTTTGCAACAACGTGACCTCTGACCTTATCATGGAGGGAGACGGCACAGAGATCCAGACCAGGGAGAGCGGTGAGATGAACTGACTAAACTTCAGTTTGTGTTTGTAATTAACCTGTAATTCTAATCCCAGATTATTAATCTGTTAGCAGGATGTCCCGTCTTCATGGAAACTGGTGAGTTTCTCTGCAACCAGCCTGGATAAAAACACATTTATGGTTATTTATGAAGAAACATCAGATGTTGGTGTTGATTCAACTCCAGGTGAAAAACTCCTGACCACAAACTGGACTCGTTTTCCTTCATCTGAGAATCTCTGGTGGCTGATCGTCATTCCCATCATCATCTTCATCGTCATCATCGGTGTTTTGGTTTACAGGAAGAGGAAAGGAATCCATAGAGCCTGGCAGACATGCAGGTTGGTGCCATAATGAAGGATTATTCTGGTTTATGTCTCTGTAATGGGAGGTTGGTCACATGATCAACATGTCTGCTGGGCATCGCTAGCTAAACAAAGGTTTGGCTAACAATAAAGCGCTAATGCTAAATATTAAATCACTAATGCTAAACTTATTTACCATCATCAAGCAGAAGTTAATGCTAAATATTTGGCAACAACTAAAGTTTTACACCAACTCAGTATTAAGCAGAAGCTAATGTGCTACAGCAATATGGTAGTTAGCGGAAGCTAATGCTATGTGCTAAAAGTTTTCAAAGTTAGCAAAAATGCTAAACCTAAAATTAGCATTAGCAGGCGTGTTCCCACTGTTGCTGTTCAGTCATGAAGGAATTTAAATAAACAGAAAATTATACAAAGATCATCTGTTTTTTCCATTTATCTGCGTTTTTATTTCAGGTTTTGGTGATTAAAGAAAACGTTCCTGTTTTCACAGAGCGGAGGAACCAGACGCTGCCGCACAGATGAACCTGTGAAAACGTTTTACCTCCATAACTGGATGTTTTTATTGGCTTAATAAATTAAATTTTTAATTTTTATGGTGTGTGTGTTTCCTGTTTAAATCTTGCTTTGTTTCTATCAAGTTCTTACAAAGTTTTAAAAGATTTGAGGAGAAAACATCGACTTTCAAATGAAGGTAAAACGATTTTTATATTCTGCTTAAAAACCATAAGAGACTCAGTTTAATTACAATAACGGGTCAATAATCAATAAATAAAATCACAATAAAAGTTTTGTTTAAAGGTTTTATTGCATATTTAAGACAGAAAACATTAAAGTACTTTGAGAACCAGAAACATTTAATAACACCAGAGATGAAAAACAGCTGAAACAGAAACATTTAAAACCGAGCTTCCTCCTCCTCCTCCTCGTCAGTCGGCCTTCAGGGCGAAGAGCACGTCGTCCTGGCTCACGTTGAGCCGGACCCTCTGCAGGACCCCCAGGCGGCTGGGCTCCAGCAGCAGCAGCCTGCAGGCTCCCAGGCGCCGACACGCAGCCAGGCCCTCCGACACGCCAACGGGCTGCAGGCCCTCCACCCGACACAGAGCCTGGTGCTGCACCAGCACCTGGCAGACCGAACGCAGGGCAAAGCCAGACAATCTGACGGTTAGCAACGCCTGGAACCGGTCAACACTTTACTGTTCTTATTATTAGAAATATTGTAATCATAGCTCGCTACATTCCAACATTTAAATTACATCAGTGGTTGGTGAACGTGTGAGATTCCTCTCATGGTTTCATTCACTGTGTGAGCTGCTTTCTGTCGGCCATCTTTGAGCTCAAAGATGGCCGACACAGAAAAGAGCAACAAAACGAGAACGAGTCGTTCACAGGCGATTTGATTCCTTCGAACGGTTCTATGAACGATAGGATTTGAGTTCTTTGTTCTAATTTTTGCTCACTGGTTCTGTTTGGTTCCGCTCTGACCAATGTGTGGCCTTTGACCCGACCTGTTGGAGGTGATACCGGCTGTGACCTTTGACCTGACCTGTTGGAAGGTGGCCTCCTCCAGTCCCAGCCTCCTGAACTCTGCGATGACGGCTCGTAGGAACAGCTGCTCCTGCGTCGACGCACTCCTGGAAACAAAGATGGCGGTCCATCAGCCGCTCCTGGAAGCTCCGCCCACCGCCGTTCCCGTCGGGACGCTCACCTGATGGCGGCGATGTACGGCGAGGAGAACATCTCGTCCAGCGCCTGCATCACGTGGCTCATCCCCACCAGCTGCGCCGCCGAGCGCTCGCAGATCTCCGTCGCCCGCCGGCAGATGTCCAGGCACCTGCGGGCGTCGCCCGACAGCGCCGCCACCTGGCGGAGGAGAGCAGCGCTGAGCCGGCCGGTTCCCATGGAGACCGGAAACAGGTCGGGGAGGGGAGGCTTACCTTCCTGGAGACGATCTGCAGCGCGTCGTCCTCGAAGGCCTTCAGCTTGTTGAGGCGAGACGTGACGATCTGCTGCAGCTGCTTGAAGGAGTACGGCTGGAAGGACATCCGGGTCAGACCCTGGAGGTCAGAGGTCAGAGGGGCTTCACTCAGGTTTTTATATTATAAAATAATTATTTACATTATTCTGACAGATTTTTTTATGGAACCACTGATTTTATACAATATTAGAAATACATTCAAAGATGCAAATAAGCATTTTTATTTTTTATACAAGAAAAACTATTTTATTACCTAAAGTGCAACAACAGCTTCAGTGAACAGTTTGTAGATTCATTGATTATTTTTTGCATTAACTGATCAATAATTGGAAAGCAAAAGGTACTTAACAGGAGACTTATTATTATTATTTTTATCTTTTACATAATTTGCACCAGACTGAGGATTTCTGGGTCAAACATATTTACAGACAAAGAAATTTTATTTTACCTTAAATACAAAATGTACATATTGTTTGTTCAGTTTTGGCTTAATTACTGCTCTAAGTGTGTTCTTTAAGTTAGCGAGCTAGATAGCTAGCTTGCTAACATTTTGTGTTCACACCTTTATTTTAGTAAACATTATTGGATGTTTATGTTCTCACTTCCTGTTGGCTGATAAAAGACATAAAAAGCCAAAATTTTAAATGTCAAGCTGATAAAACTTATAATTCAAAAATGATAAATTGTCTTTGTTCAATTCTTGAGCTGAGTTGGAGGGCCACATCAATTCGTTTATAGGGCCAGAAGTGGCCCCGGAGCCGCCCTTTGGGCACCGCTGCAGTAAACTAAGCTGGAAGTCTCAGGAAACATGAAACCAGTGAAATGATCCTTAAGTTATGGTTCAGGTTCTCCATGTTCTCCATATGTGACCTGTTCAGAGTTCCTCTGGCGTCACCATGACCTTTGACCTCAGTGTTCCCTCACCAGCCTGCTGGCCACGCGGTTGATGAGGATCCTCTCCGGCAGGTCCATGGTGTTGGCGATGGCCAGCACCACCAGGCGGGCGTGGCGCCGCGTCGGCCAGTCGAACAGGTTGTACATCACGTTCTGCTTCCTGGTCCACAGCAGGTCCAGCTGCACAGACGGACAGACAGGTCGCCGTAGCAACGGGCCAGCCAGTCAACGCTTTATGGTAGTGAAGGCTTAGCAAAGCTGCTGCTATGAACAAACTGTCAGTTTGAATAAAATTCAGAACCTTTTCATTTGTGACTGAACATTTTTAAATGTTTTTATTCTTTTTACGTTTTGCTTTAATGAGGAGGACGACTGATGAAGAGGAGGAGGAAGCTCAGTTTAAAGACATTATTCTGAAAAAAACCCATAGAACTCTCAGGACTGCTGTGACCTCTGAGCCCACATCACCACCCCTCCACCGCCGTGCTGCACAGCTAAACCAGTTTGTTTTCTACTCGGGGTTTGAACCTGGACTTTGTTTCGGATCACATGACTGAATGTGAACGAAACCAGGCCGGCTTTATTTGGGTCGGCGTTTCGCCAACAGGAAGTTCAGTACAAGAACTACAAACCAACAAATCTGAGGGCAGGAAATGAGGTCACACCTTGGAGAACGAGCAGAAGATTCATGCTGCCATTTTTAAATCTGCTGCTGATTTTATTTTTTTTAATCCAATCTGTACTCATGAGGATTAAATGCCCACGCTGCTTGCCCACCTCGTCCACCAGCAGCACCGTGGTCTCCTTCCTCGGCGCCGGATGGCTGAACCTTTTCTCCAGCAGGGCGGCGGCGTGGTCGGCCGTGGCTTTCTGACCCGTCAGCTTCTGCAGAGAAACAGAAACTTTTTATTTACCTGATCAATCTGATTCCATCATCAGGTTTTAATATCATCAGATTAATGATCAATAACAGGATGTTTGTTTGTAAAAACTAGAAGAAAAGAGGAAAAAAACATCAAAAACGTTTTACTGAGATGTAAATAGTAAAATCACAAGATGAGTTTTGTTGCAGTTCCTGTTCTTCAAACTGAAAGAAATAAAAGATTTGCATAAAGTTAGAGAGGCTGCGACTGTAGCTGCATGTATCAACTGTAGATAAATGAGTTTATATAAATCTACAGTCGGGTTTCACTGAATATTATTGTAGTTAATCAACTTTAAAAGGTGCAGCTCAAGATTGTTTATAGAAAGTTGAGAGGAAGGAAAAAGTGTGATAGTAGAAGGTGAACCATTAACAGCAATAACACAATCAGAATATCCTTGAATATGGTTGGGCTTCATGTACCTTAAAAACTGCAGCTCAATATTCATGGAAGGTTAAGTGGAAGGAAAAAGTGTGAAAATGTGCACCATTAACAGATAATAATATACAATCTGATGTTTTCTAAAATATTATTGCAGTTCATCTACCTGAAAACATGCAGCTTAAAAAGTGTATTTATAGAAAGTTGAGTGGAAGGAAAAGTTGTGTTTGGAAAAGGTGCAACTGACATTTCTGTTTAAAATTAATTACATTTTTTAAATCTAATTTTTTTAGATGTTAATTTTTAGGTTTTTATTCTCTGTCAATCAGAATCATCAAAATAACAAGAAATAAAAGCTTTAAATATAGGATGATATTCACCAGATTATATTATATTTTTAATAAATTAAGGAACTAAAACTCATAAAAAGGAAGCGGCTCTTTAAAGGAACCCAAACTATCAAAGCAAAACTAATGAAAAACTGAAAATGTGGATCCTTTAATTCTCAACTGAAATAAAAACATGACCCGGTCAGTCAGAGGTCAGCCTGGTGGTCAGTCAGAGGTCAGTCAGAGGTCAGCCTGGCGGTCAGGCAGAGGTCAGCCTGGCGGTCAGGCAGAGGTCAGTCAGAGGTCAGCCGGGCGGTCAGGCGGAGGTCAGCCTGGCGGTCAGGCAGAGGTCAGTCAGAGGTCAGCCTGGCGGTCAGGCAGAGGTCAGCCTGGCGGTCAGGCGGGTCAGTGAGCTGATTGGTCGGTTTTCAGCCAATCACCTGCAGGATCTGGGCGTAGGCCTGGTGGGGGTCGGTCATCTTCATCCCGTTGATCTGGATGAAGACGAACGGCGGGATCTCGTCCTGCTCGGCGGCGTGCTGCAGGCAGCGCATCACTTCCTGCACCGTGGCCGTCTTCCCCGTCCCCGGCACGCCGGACACGTACATGCACCTGAGGAAGAGCAGCGGGTCAGCCTGAGGGCGGAGAGCTCCCCCTGCAGACAAACCGATGAACTGCAGCAGCTCTAACTGGATGTTTCTGGTTCTGCTTTGGCTCCAACAACAAATTATTAAAAACAGGAAAAAATAAAAATGTTAAGATATTAGAATAAAGTTACAAAGAGAAGTCCAGGTTTTGTTTTTGACTAATAGGAGCAGCATAAGATAGAAAAGATATAAATATTTCATACTATTATAAGAATAAAGTCACAATATTAGCAGCATAAAGATGAAATAAAGATATGAAAAGAAAGTCGTAATTATAGAAAAGTCAAATTCTTAGATTCAGTCGTTTGAACCAAAAAAGTTCTGCTGATAATTAGAAGTTGATGTTAAAGAAAAGCTTCACTTCATAAAATGTTCCTGATTTATTATTTTCATGTTCGTATCACTGCGACTTGATTCTCCTCATTTAAACACAGATCTTTTCTGAGGCTAAACGCCAGGAAGCAGCAGAACTGAAGACACCTTCTGAAGGTTCTGTTGGCTGCGTGTTTTGGGTCAGAACCGTCCTCACCCTCCGGTTCCGTCCAGGACCTTGCTCTCCACGAAGCTGTAGATGTCCTGGAACTCCTGCTCCCTGCAGGGCAGCGACTCCGGCACGGCCGACACGTGGAGCCTGAGGGAGCAGAGAGAAACCGCTGAGCGGCTGCAGCTGGAGGACCAATCTGTGGGTCGGGTCGGGTCGGGTCGGGTCGGGTCGGTTGGAATGAAGCCGGGAAGTTTGTTACATTAAACTCCAACTGAACCAGAACCGGACTCTAAAACCAGGAGAGAACCTTCTGGCTGTTGATTGGTCAGACGAGTCTGAGGGACAACCAGGTGGAAATACAGGAAGTGGTTCTGACCCAGTTCTGGTTCTGACCCAGCTCCTGTTCTCACCTGGCTCTGGCCTCCTCCAGGATGTTGCCGGGGCGACGGGCCGGCTGGGCCCGGTTTGGGATGCTGGGCGTGGCGTGGTGGTGAGTCCGCGGCGTTTTCGGACCGGCCTGCAGAACCAGAACCGAGGAGCTCAGAACCGCAGGAATTGCTGTCGGCCGTCGTCGCCACGGCAACACTCACCTTCCTCGGCGTTCGGGCTGAGGTTTTCTGCTTGGTACGAGACGCCGCCGAGGAAGAGGAGCGGCGGCTCTTCTTCACCTTCAACTCTTCATCCTCTTCCTCATCACCTTCATCATCCTCCTCTTCGTCGCTCTGCAGCTCCTTCCTGGAGGGAACAAACTCCTCCTCTTCCTCGTCTTCGTCAGAGCTCAGCCGGTCGTCCAGAAGGTTCCTGAAGAAGAAACATCAGAACCGCTAGAGATCGGACCCACGGGTCAGAGGGAGGTTCTGGTTCTGGACGGGTCGGCGCTCACAGCTGCTTCCTGATCCGAGACGACACCTTCAGAGCTGACTGCCTCCTGGGGATCCTCAGGGCGCAGTTCTTCTCCTCCTCCTCGTCTCTGAGGGACCCGACGGGTCAGAGGTCAGGCAGCGAACAGAACCGGGTTGAACAGAACCGGGTCCAACTCAACAGAGTAACATATAAACAGCGATGTATTCTAAAAATGTATCAATTTTAATCTGTTTTTCTGCAAATTTACACAATTCTGGGATAAAAAACTGAAGTTCTGTTTCTCAGATTATTAGATCACACACACACACATATATATATATATATATACATATATATATATATATATATATATATATATATATATATATATGTGTGTGTGTGTGTGGATCTACAATGAATTTCCAACAAAAGATAAAATTTGACTCCTTCATTTGCTTGATTTTAGTTTTTTTCTGGCCCGACTCAATGATTTTGGTCCATGTGACGAAACGTTTAAACAACCCTGAGCTCAAGTATCTCCATGTGTGCAAACTCTGTACTTTGACTAGGCTCCAAAAGTCCTGCTGGAAGACAAAACCATTCAGTTCATCACCAGACGCTCAACATGCGATTAAATCCGTCTTAAAAAAAAAAAGATCTGATGTAACATTATAATATCAGGAGAAAAATAATTTTGTGTTTTTATTATCTGAAATTATCAATGTGTCTGATGAATCTACATGAGATTTTCTCAGTTTTGAATTCAAATTTTATTGATTGATTTATTAGTAACTGCATTAGAAAATATATTCTGATCATTAACGTATCGGATGATATAAAAGCATTTATCAACCATAAAGCTCATTTTCTAACAGGCTGCTGATACCAAACGCGTCAGCAGGGGGCGCAGTGGTACCATCTACAGCACAGATGTTAAACTCCAGCCCTGGAGGCCCTGGAGGCCCTGGGGGCCCTGGGGGCCCGCTGCCCTGAAACCTTTAGATGAGCCTCTGCTGCACCACCTGATTAGAATAATTAGGTCGTTAAGGTTCTGGAGAACTGATCCACACCAGGAGGAGGCGATGAAGCCGTTTCATTCCAGCGTTTTGTACCTGAGGCTCATCTAAAACCTGCAGGACGGCGGATGGAGGCCTGGAGTTTGATCTAATTAAACCCTAAAACTGGTCAAATGAGTTAACTGGTTAAAAGCAGCTTAGAAAAAAATCTTTTAAATTAAATGTTCATTTTTTTCTTTTGATAACTGATAATACTTTGTTTTTTTTAATAAAATATTTTAAACAGGTGGCCAATATGTCGCCCAGGTGATTTCATTCATTTTCCATCTGTTTGTACAAAACAGCATTCATTTTACTTTGGATAGGCCGTTTAGGCTGATTCACTAAGAAAAATGTTTTTTACTGATTGAAACTGAAAAGTAAAAATACCCACAGAACCTCCAGAACCGGTTCTGTCCCAGTCTGGACCTCCTTCCTCTTGGTGCTGGTTCTGCTGGGAACACAGAGAAGGTCAAAGGTCATCTCTGGTTCTAAGGTCCAGATTCACCTCCTGTGTAGAACCACGACCCCACAGTGACCCAGGACTCAAACTCCCAGCAGCCTCTGCTTCAGAGCTGGAGTTTCCCACTGTCACCAGGTGACCTAAACGCAACGCGGCGATGCGTTCAGGGGTCAGACTCACGTCTCCCTGAAGGTGGCGTGGTTTCTCCGCAGAGCGACTCTTCTTCTGCTGCTGGAGGATTCCAGCTGAGGACTGAGAGGAACCAGTTCAGAACCGGTTCAGAACCAGTTCAGAACCAGTTCAAACAAACTGGATTCCATGTAGTAACTTTTTGGTTTCTGAAGATCAGAGTGATGGCAGAAAGTTGAGGGCGGCCATTTTGTTTGAGAAGTTTGTTTTAAAACTTTTATTTATTTGGATTTTGAGTTCAGATCAACTCTACAAAGATTTTTATTTTTTCAATTATGATAATAAAGTCAAAGCATTTCAACATTAAGATTGTATTTTATAGAATAGAATTCAACTTTATTGCCATTGCACTGTCACAAGTACAAGCAACCAGATGTAGTTTGCATCTATCCAGAAGTGCTCTACGAGATATAGATATTTATTCACAGATGTACAAGACTATGTATGTATGGACTATAAGGGGTTATAGCAAGAGATATAGATATTGTGTATAAATATGGGAGCTATATGCACAGATTATACAGATTATACAGAATTCCAACAGAAAAAATAAAACTAAAAGGAGGAGCATCTTACTAAGTTACGTTTTGGTATAAGTTTTAGAAATAATACTTCATCTTTTAGGGAATCATCATCAAATTATCCTTAGAGAAAAATCGAACAAACTGAGCTGATCACATCAGATCCTGAACAACTTTTTTCCTCACAGTTTTGAAACGTTATTTTCTGGAAAAATCAAATGTTTTTTCTGCTAATATTATGACTTTATTATTGTAGTTAAATAAAAATTCAGGCCTCAATAATAAAATCAATTATTAAGCCACTTTCTGTTATTTGTAATTTATGTTTTTTAGAAAGAAAAGTGAGAAAAATCAGTGAAATCTGATATAAAAAACTGGATATTTTATTTTTATGCCATATCGCCCTAACCCAAATACAAACTGTTTCTTTGTTACCATGGTGACGGCTGAGCACAGCGGTTTTTCTGCGTTTTTGTTGCAAAATTAAACAAATTTAACTGGAAATCATTAAAATCAGAATTTGATTGTCTGGTTTGTATCAAAGGTTGACCTCTGACCTGCTGAGGTCGTCTCCGGCCGGCGGACTGTCCGTCTCGCTCTGGGACTCCCGGCGGCGGACAGAGCACGGCGTCAGGGGAAAGTCGTCGTGGCGACCGGGTGTCCTGCTGGTCCTGCGGAGGGGGGTGAGGCTGTGGGTGATGCGGAGCGGCTCAGAGGGGGACGCCGCGGCGGCGGACCGCCTCCCCTTCTCTAGCTCCGCCTCCAGCAGCTGCTGCAGGACGTCGTCTCTGAGCGCCGCCGGGTCGTCTGGACCTGAGGAGACAGAGAGCTGCGATTGGCCAGTTTTACTTCCTGGTTGACAAAGACGAGCGAGGAAGACTCACTGCTGAGCTGCAGCTTCTTGCGGACGCCCGGCGTCCTGCAGGTGGCGCTGCGCCGCTTGGCACTGAGGCATTTGGAGGCCGACAGTTTGGTGAGGGAGTGCAGCGACTCGGCCTCGGCGCCGGGCTTCCTGCTGCTCGCTGGCGTCGCCATGGCGCCACGCATCACGGCGGGGTCCGGGGTGGGGAGGGCGCGGCGGGCCGGGCCCCCAGGGGCCGGGGCCGCCGCAGGGGGCGAGCTAGGCGGGGACAGAGGGAGGGAGCGGCAGGGAGGACGAGAAGCGTCCAGCAGAGACGGGTCGACGGGTCGGAAGGTTCTGGAATCCCAGGACAGTTTGACGTAGAAAATGTCTCCGTCCTCAGAGACGGGGAACGGAGCGGCGGCGTCCAGGTGTCTCACCTGCAGGGGGAGGGGCTTCAGAGGTCAAAAGGTCAACAACCAGATCACAGAGAAAGGATTTAAAACGAGCGAAAATATTCAGAAAAAAAATAAAAATTATGAAAATGAACAAAAATAACCTAATAAAATCAGATAGAAGAGCAAAGAATGGAAAATGACTTAAACCTTGCAAAATAATAATAAAATGATTATAATTATGTATTATTATTTAACATCTATTAAATAAATAAATAGCATTATTGTTATTATTATTAATACTTAATTATTAATAAAAATATCTAAATATAAATATCAGAAAATGACTGAACTAACACAATAGGAATACACCCATTTAATTAAAAGAAGAATAAATATTGTAAATAATAAAAAAGAATTTAAAAAAATTAAACAGAATGACAAAGATTTAAAATACTAAAAAAATTAAGAATAAAAAATGCACCGAGTCATTAAATGTTTTTCTATAAAACTTTGAGCATATTTTTATCTAAGAAAACTATTTTTTATATTCCATTTACGATGTAAATAATAAAATATTTAACAAATAAAATAATAAAATGTGAAGCTTCAGAATCTGAATTCAAGACATAAAAGTTTTGAATGAAAATAAATAGAAGAACAAATAAAATTAATCTTACAAAAGTCCATCTATAACATATCCAATTATCCATATAGATGCATCTTTAAACACAAAACATGCAAAATTAAATAAAAATAATCATTATAACGATACAGCATTCTACTAAATTTTAAGAATAAATTCATTTGATTCTTTAGATCAAATTTGATCCATTTGTTTAACATTTGTTTGACTTTTAAAACTCTGATCCTCTCAAATTAATAAATATGTTGGCAATATAAGAGTTTTGTATTTTAAATATAATTTGCAGAATATAATCGTCCATTAAGTCTTGAAATGTCATTAATTTTAAGTTGACGAATTAATTTATTGAATCTGTAGTTTTTTTCTCTAATTATACATTTAGTTGATTACGTTTTGGTAAATTTACATTTGAGAGAAAAAGTAGATGATTATTTTTTCCACTCAGACCTTCAGTTAACGTCAACATGGTTATTTTAGAGTGGAACTGAAAAGCGTCGGTGACCTGAACGGGTCGGAGGACGGACTCGGCGTTGACCTCGTCCTCACAGCTGCGACCTTCGTAGAAGAAGACTTCCTGTGGGTGAGGGTTTCTGCCCAGCAGCTTCAGTTTGCCCGGCGGCACTTCGGACACCCGGACGTACCACTGGACCACGGCCTTCTTCTGCGCGCCGCTCTCTGGAACGGCAGCAGGTCAAAGGTCAGCTCGCTCTGACCCGGGTCAGCTGGTTTAGTTTAAATCCGGTTCCTGGAACCGACCGTCTGCGAACAGCCGCACCACTCGGGCGACGTACGGGTTGTCGTCGTCGTCGCCCTCGATCAGGATGTGCTGCCCGGCGCTGATGACGGTGGAATGAGGGAGACCCTCCACCCTGATGGAGAGAGAGCTGGAAACCAAACGGAAAAAAACTAATGTTACATTGATAAAAATGATTTAGTTATGGTTGGTCAATATTATGGCCTGAAGAGGCTGGAGGTTTACACAGTGCTGCATTCAGATATAGTCACGGAAAATTAAGTGGAAGGAAAAGAAAACAGGAAACAAATAAAAGTAAATCTTGCATTTCATTTAGAAAATCAAGGCCTCATAGTCTCACGGTGGAGAGGCTGAGAACCTAAAGCTGTCTGAGGTCCAGTTTGATGTTTCCAGGGTCGGTGATGTTTCAGGAGAACCGAGTCATCGGCTGTTTGGGGCCAACAGGTTGGATCAAGTCTGAACTCACTGGATCCATCTGTAAGGAGATCTGCTTTCATTTTCCAGCAGGACTTGACTAATAAACTTTGCCTTCATAATACTCAAGGCAGCAGTTATCCTTCCACACAACTTTCCATCAGTATGTCTGAATGCAGCTTACTGGGGAGTTTTTTTGGAGGCTGTGAAGAGGCTCAGTAATTGTCTAATAATCCTAATTTTTCGGTCTCATGTAATATTTAGCCATAATCACTGAAATTATTGAAATGTATGCGTAATTAATCTGCATAAATTTAATTTGACATTAACAACTGAAATAAATCAACTTCTCATGTGGCATTCTAATCTCCTAAAAAGATGCAAAGATCTGTTTAGTTATTATCAGGTGATAAAATGGTCCATTAGTCAGATTAAAGCGGTTATGAAACGCGCTGCTCGGTTCTTCTCACCCATATTCATAAGTTTGGAGCTTCCTGTTGAAGCCCAGCGCAGCTCCGCGCCATTCATAGATCCGTCTGACTCTCAGCCTGGTGAAATACTTCATCCTGTCGGTCCTGCTGGCGGCTCGGAACCGGAGCGGGAAGATTGAAACCGTCCTTCTGCTCGGTCCGGGAGGAAACCTGGACTGTCCCTGTAGTTTTATTAAAAACCTGCTTCAGTTGGAGGCTCGGGGGAAGTGAGGTGGAAAGGAAGAAAGAAGTTCGCGGGAAAATATTCCAGCCACTCAGTTTTAAACAGCGCCCCTACCGGAGAACGCACGTATCTACTCCCATAATGCAGCGGCTGTAGCGGAGGAGTCACGTGATTATTCTGTGTTCCGAACAACACCTGAAAGTTCAAAGGTATCCTTCCGCTAGAGTGACAGGAAAATAAGTAGACCTCGTACTTTTTCTTTATTTTTCTCCATTGTCTCCTTTTGGTCTTGTTTTTATTATGACTTTTGGTGATTTCATTTTTTTTTTAATCTGAATATGTAAAATTGTCTTAATTAAGTGAAGAAGACAAAATATAAACTCAAGTAAGAGCATCAGTATTCATACAGAAAATGATTTTTCTGTACTTGACTTTTAGATCAAAGTCAATAACATGAGAAAAAAAATCTGATCTTTTCTTTTTCACTGGCCCTAATCCTCGACCAGTCCCATGCAACCCAAAAACTTCTGTGACAATGAACTAAACCGTCAGGAAACGGAAAAGCCTGGTCCCCAAATAGTGACACATTAATTAAATCTCCCTTTTCGTCTCTTGCGTTCAGCAGAAGGATGCAGTGCAGTAGTTTTATTCACGCAAGGCTAGCCGAAAATTGAGCAGAATATGATTTAGGGGCCCCTCTTTATGAATTTCAATATAGATTGGTGGAATCTGGGAAAGGGGGCCAAGCTTAACAGGCCAAGCTTAAAAGTGATCAGTGATCATTTGTTATTAGAGCAATCCAAAGCTCAAACACAAAATTAAACTCATAGCATCAAATTGTAGCCATGGTAACACATAAATCAAACTACAAACATTATCTTTTGAACTTTTACACAGTTGACTTGTCAATAAAAATGTTAAGAAATTTGAAATCTTGTAATTTATCTCTGTTTTTATTAGTGATGGGTAAATGAGGCGTCATGTATCGTTTCGACCCAAAGCAAAACTGTATTGATACTGCGTCGATGCTGCGTCACTGAATACTGACACCTGCTGGACATTCAAAATCTCTACAGGCAACGAAGTTCACAGACTGATTTGATGACCTAGTCCAGTGGTTCTCAAATGGGGGTACGTGTACCCCTGGGGGTACGTGGAGGAACTGCAGGGGGTACGTGAAGCTTTTCAAAATATCTTTAAAAAATCAGTAGGCTCCTCATAATAAGTCTTGGGAAAAATTATTTTGTAAAAAGTTCGATAAAATATAAATGTGTGTTCATGCACTGAATTTTATATTCAGTACTTAGTTTCAATATCCTTTAAAATAAAACGGTTTGACTGGTTTTATACCTTCCTGGTGGTCACCGTCTTCTGTTTTTCTTTTTTGTTTAACCATGCAATGTTTGCAATATGGATGTATTTGTCAGGTTCATTGATATAAGTTATTTGGCTTTAATAAATCAGACAGTGATTTTATAGCACTGTACCTCTTTTTAATTCCAAAAATGTTTTGCCCGTGTCAGGGGGTACTTGACTAAAAATATATTTTTAAGGGGGTACATCACTGAAAAAAGTTTGAGAACCACTGGGCTAATCTATACAATAAGATTTAAGTCATTGTATTTTATTGTATATTATATATTGTATTATTTCATATATTCAGTTAAATTCAAAATATATTTTATATTCTTCGATACAGTCAATAAATAATGTGAATATGAACCAAGCGATGAAAATGAAAGTGAACATGTTTGGAATGAGGATGATGGTGGACTTTTTTTTTGTTTTGTTTTTTTTCCCCACAAATTTTCATTCAAAAAAATAAGTTTTTCCAACATTTTGTAATTTAGTCTGTTCTGTTTTTTTGACACAACTTCTCCTGCTGTAGAAAAAACTACTAAACAATACATTCATATGAAATAATTTATAAAAAGCAACTGAGTAATTTGTAGAATGGCTGCATACCTGAGTTTATCCAGGTGTATCTGGGACTTCATTCTCATGATTTGCCCTATAAAGACTCAGCATTGAGGAGGTGAATTTATTTAAATAAGACATTTCTGTCAAACATGTGCGACACTTAACCTGCAGAACATAATATGAAAGTAAAGAAAGACTGAATTTCAGCTGAATTTGGATTCACACAGATCAAGTACAAACTGAAAAGAACCGGATGAAACAACGAAATGAAAACTTGTTTTCCGATGTAAGATCAAAAAGGTCCCACACTGCGGGAAACTTTCATTTGTCTTGAGGCTCCATAGTTGACGCCGTACAATAAAAGATAAAGAATCTTTTTGGCAAATGCATCCTGTTGACAGGTTCGCTTCCTTATCAACACAGTTTGGCGCATCAACGCAATTTAGAAACAGTTCCTGTGTCGGTCACGTGACTTGCTGAAATCAATACGCACCAACACTGGTGTTGGTCTATGGGCTTGACGCATGCGCCGACGCATCGGTGTAACAGGAACAGGTGTTGTTAGTATTCATCCGCCGGCCACCAGACGATGAGACAACCTCGTCTGCTGTCACGATTTATGTTGGAATAACTGAAGACTTAACGTTTATTTTATCTAGAAGAGCGCATTAAGTGTTGGCGACACCGACGATGTATTTTTCTCTGGAGATAATGGAGGAATTTGATCGAACTATGCGCCTCATTTTGGGTTTTGTCGACCAGAACTTAACCTCGATGGAAGTCGGAAGCGACGGGAGGCGGAGCTTCGTTACGGACCAGACCCACTCCCTCCGCTCCAATCATCCAGATGAGGACACCTTTAATACCGACAGCCAGCCACCTAACGCGGGTCCGCAACGATCACAGTGAGTTGCTGTTTTATTCCAGTTGAATTAGACACTGATCATAATATTAACAAAAATATCTTCTTGTTCGGTGCAGATCATGGTAAGAACGCAAAATGTTTTATTGTCCAAATCGGTTCTTATTAAGTAAAAAAAAAAAGATTTTGTTGTTGAATAAGTATTAAAAATATATCTGTTCATTCCACAGATACCGTTAAAAAAACGCAACCAAAATATGTGGTGATTTAGTTTGTCCTTATTGTAGAACAAGTTTTTGGTTTAAAACGTCTGCTTCCACGGTGCCGCTCTGCTGGGCCTCCAAATAACTGCAAAACTCCCGACGTTTAGCGGGAGGCTACCGAGGTTTATTAATTACGAGATTAATAAACCTCTGTGCTAACAAAACTTTTTGTTAGAGTGTTAACAAACTTTAATAAACGTTAGCACTGAAAGGGACGGTACTTTTTTTTGACTCCATCAAAATACAAGGTACAGTTTTATGGGTTGGAGTTCCACTTGGGTGGAGTCCACCATCATCATCATCACTAGCTGCCACTCCTTCAGAAGTCTAAGTGCCATTACTCGGTCCTACTGTAATTTAATGGAAACTTGCGCCATCTTGTGGGCAAACACCGCGTGGCCTTCACTAAAACAACATGCCAGGACAGCCAGAGTCCGAGTCGGGCTGTCTGGATGTCTGGATTGCGTTCCGCTCTTAATTAAATATAATTCTTCATGTTAACTTGTGGTTTTTTAAGCGAAACCATCACACTATTGTCTGCATTTGATTCACAGCCTCGGTCAATTCTAATAACTGTCTTTTAGTTAACTTTGATATTATATTTGCTGTACTCACAACATTTGGTATGTGTAGCCAGACAGCGAGGAGCAACCACTAAAGGTTCCCACATGAGGCTTTCTTAAGAGAAGAGAAAAACGCTTTAGGGTTTGCATTCAGAGTACACAGCGTCGAACTGGATACGCCCGCCTCGTTTTTGTCACTCGAAACGACTTTAAATAATAATAATAATAAAACATAGTAACTTAAAACGACTTAATAATCCGAACCCCGGTCTTACGATCTGCATCAAGACAGTTGGTGTTGCAGCTGGTGTAATATGAGTTTATGAAATATTATATATAATCTCTAAATCAGATTTAGGTGTTTCTGTCCTTGTCTAAAAGCAGAAGAGTTGCTGACATGAACTGAATGGCTGAAGTTTTACCTTTAACTTTGTATTTTTATTTGTTTTGCAGAGATCAGACATGATGTGCCAAAGGAAGTTCTACCATCTGCTGGTTCTAGTCGTGGTTTTTGTTCTGGTTTCAGGCGTCAGCAGCTCCCAGAACCTGGAGGGCAAGGTGAGCACACACCTTCAGAGATCCTACAGAACCACACAGCCTTCAGCACCGGCAGAGGAGTAGCTGTGTTTGAGTGTATGCAGACAGAGTACAGAGCCGTTCCCTCCCTGGAGGTTTTCAGGTTAATAATCTGTGTTAATTGATGTCAGTCCAAACTTTTCATTCAGGCAGCCTCCATGTTTTTATATTAAACAATGTTACAGTGATGGGAAATGTAAAAATATTACTGATTAATTATGTTACTGGAAGATGTTAACACACAACTATAGAGTATTAAAAATAACAAAGCAAAAAAAAAAGAAATAATTTTTTTGCACATTGTTAAATCCTAACTAATTCATCAGCCAGTGGATCTGAAAACATGATGCAGTGCTGACTGCATTTAGAGCCGGTGTTCTGACTGTCTGTGCTACCCATCAATCCCTGTGGTGATGCGCACATCGATGCTACGTCACATACTGCTTACTCGGCAGATTTCTTATCAATACATCCAACCTGCGGAAGATTCGTTTTGTCTGTTTTATTTCGTTGATGATTAAGGTAAGCTATAATTAATTTATTTTATTTATACCTGGCTTTATAACCGTCCCTTTAAAATATTTTAGTTTAATAGCCGTGTAATATTAGTGTATATTAATCATATCCTATCGTTTCAGGAAGAAAACGACCTGCGCAGTCTGGGGACACATTGTGGCTGCATTTGATAAAGTCATACAACGTATTAATATGCAAAAAAGAGTTGCGGTGATCTGTATTAGTCTGTGTTTAATTTAATTCCAATAAAAACGCGTTTCCCCTGTCTGATGCTGTTTTATTCTTACAAACATCTGTTTCAAATATATTTTAACAGGCATTATATTCTAATAAAGGATTGGGTCAAACATCTACAGCTTTTCATTTTAAACAGGTAGGATATTCAGATGAAGGAAGTGATCTTCTTGTGGTTTTGTCATGTATATAAATTGTTCCAATGCTAAGCTAACCATAACTGCTAAGCTTCCACTTCAGTCCCGTCACTCGAATAGTGTTATCCAATATATATAACAATAACAACCTGCTATAATTTTCTGTTTGTAAACATGACGGTAGCAGTTTTAGACGGGTAGCACCGACAGACAGAACACCGGCCCAATGCATAAATGAACTAAGCCGCAGTTAAATGTCAGCATAAACTGAATTTTACTATCTGTTTATTCAGAATGACAATGGTATTAAATTTTATTTAATGTTTCCAGCAGATTAATTAAAAGATTTTAGATTGTCAAATGTTAAATTTAAGAGGTGTAAAGTTTAGTTAACATCTTAGGTCTGATTGTTGTCTTTTAAAATCGGTTTCCAGTTTGTTTTCATCTCGACACTGATTGAGTTTTTTCACCATCGTTTTTGTTCCAGAGCTGAAAGAGCTTTTAGCTTTAATTCTGTTTGTCTTTAACTTAAACTTGTTGTTTCTTGTTGTTCAGGCAAACTACATCTGCTTCAGCTGCCCTTTGTCAGAGGCTGAATCCATCGATATGGTGTACAACAAGCATAGCACTGCAGGAGACTTCTGGCTCCGAAATGGTTCAGCGTTGACTTCCTGCGACTTCTCGTCTGTTTACGCCTCAAAACGTAAATGTTCTGTTTGCCTCAAAAACCCTGTTGGAGCAGAAACCGTCGTCATGGTTTTATGCAACCTGACGAGCTGGGAGGAGCCGATATTCGAGGGTCAACATGGCGACATCAGCTTCAACAAGACCGGTAAGAAGATCCACAAACATTTTTATATTTGAACATGTTTCTAGATTTCACACTGAAACCCATCAAAAAATAAAAACTTTAAAGCTAACAAGAACTGGCGGCGGGGAATTAGCATTAGCACATTTAGAATCAACTTACTGTTACGGGAAAACCATTTATCTGCCGTCATCAGTGGCTATGCTAACTAGCCTTAGCATTCCTGGCAGACTGTGTTGTGGTGAACCAGCTGTAGTGTAGCAGAGAGCAAGAGGAAGGGTGAGCAGCACCTACACGAGCATGATTGACAGCACTAAGACTCTCCTCCTGCCTCTGATTGGTGGTTTCTGACTGACTCAGCGTATTTCTGCCCTTAGTACTGGGAGAAGGCAGAGGAACTCAATTTTGAATTATCAGTCTTGTATTATACTGTTGCTACATGATGATAATTTTAACAAATATGTACAAATATATATTTTATTTTATATATATTTAAATAAGTTACATACTGCAATTGTAAAGTCTCAAACTTGGGGTAATTATTGTGGCAGAGCAGGTTCACCTGCACCAGCACTACATAACCCCTCTGGGCTCCTTCTTACCGAATGCTGCACCAACGTAAAGGTCAAGTCTAAAAGCTCTTAACGTTGTGAACGTTGAGGATGTTCAGAGGAGTTCTTCAGAGAAGTTATCGTAACTCCATAACTCCTCTTAACGTTCAGAGCAGAGAGGAGTTATGGAGTTATGGTAAATGAACTGAACTTATATAACACTTTTCCAATCATTTTGACAACTCAAACCGTTTTACACCAAAGTCACATTCACCCATTTGCACTCACAAACACACACACATTTATACAACGTTACGTAGATTGGTAGCCAGTTTGGGGTAAAGTGCCTTGCCCATGGGCGCACCAACATGTGGCAGGAGGAAGCTGGACTCGAACCTACAACCTGTGCGCTTACATCAGTCTCACTGTGCTCAGGTTGGGGACACAAATATAGAAATTTGTGTAGCAGTGTGAATAGATCAGACTGGAAATGCAGTTTTTGAGCAAAACTATGGGAAAAGTGAGGATGTTTTTGTATTTAATTATTTTCCCTTCAAATTACTGGTTGAACTGGGGTGAGCTCTGATATTATTCAGGTGCACTGTTAAGAAATGAAGTTGCCTTTCGACCACATCGGTGGCGCTCTAGAGCCTGACCCTAGATGCCTCTTGTTGCTCCACGGTTTAAAGAACAGTTTGAACTAATCCTGGTGTTTCTGTTCCAGACTGCCCTCAACCCAAACCCAGCAGTGAGTATTTGCTCATTTTATTTATGAAATCGGATTATTTAATTAAGGCTGTAACAATTCCTCCAATGATTTGAGTTCTTCAATTATTAAAATTCTTCGAGGTTAATTGTCTGCCTCGAAGCTTCGTTAACTTATGTTTTACTGTTTAACAGTTTAAATAATCACCTGTTCTGGTCAGGTGATTATTTGTGTTGTGCAGCTCTCTCACTTCCGCCTGTGAGTTGGTAATGAATGCTAAGTGTTAGCAGCATAAGGTCTAATTTCCATGTTCGGTCCTGGGGAATTTCATTGATCAATAATAATATCTGTGTTTTTATTGTTTTTGGGGGACCAATAAGCATCGTTTATTATCTGGCTCGATGCCTGGAGTACGGCAGCCTCTCTCCTCCCAGAGCTGCTGCCTGGTGGTCGGTTCAGAGCCAACAGTGAGGAAGAGCGCGGCGTGTGTATTAACACATGTGCAGACGCATGCAGATATAATCTGAGCGCAGCTGATGCTTTACAGACGAACCGGAAAATAAATTTACCACCATTCGGGTCGCAACAAATGGCTGGCAAAGCACCTGGTGGCGGCACAGAGCTGGTAGATGTGCTTCTGTGTGATGAAGGAGCCAAAGTGAGAGTTCATCTCCTAAACTGACTGAAGATGAATACATAAACTAAAAACTGGAGTATAGACATTGTTTGTTGGTGTCTTTGTGAGCCTGCCTCTTTATTGATTGATTGAACATACTTTTAGATTTTTGTATAATTTTTGTCCAGATGTACTTTAAAAGTGAGCTATTATATTATTGTTACAGGTTAATTTTCTTAACTACAGAAAAGTTATTGTAGATCTGCATGAATATGAAAATCTTTGCCAACGTTGATAGCCTATAGTAATACTGCTGTTATGTTTGTATTTACCAATAATTTATTTTATTGTTTTTTTAGAGTACTCGATTACTAAAATCATTTACAACAACCCTAAATCTAATATTTCACAGAAACATGAATACTGTAATATTTTGTGGATTTCAGCATCTCTACGTTTATTAAAGTGTTTCAG
The DNA here is from genome assembly GCF_002775205.1 of Xiphophorus maculatus. Taxonomy (NCBI): domain Eukaryota; kingdom Metazoa; phylum Chordata; class Actinopteri; order Cyprinodontiformes; family Poeciliidae; genus Xiphophorus; species Xiphophorus maculatus. The sequence continues at coordinate 30,103,472 of NC_036451.1, forward strand.
ATGAAATTCTGGGATGTTTTTAGGAAGAACTAAAGTTTGATTAAAATAATCCGCCTGCTTTCTGGATAAAATCACAAATATTTCTGTAAAAACAACCCAGTTTTTTTTTTTCTGTTACAGCCCTCTTTGAACCTAGCCCTCAAAGAGATGCCACTCAAACAAACGGTAGGTTTAGTTTTCCTTCCTAGTTTCAAACAATTAGACATCAACTAATTTCCTACTTTATTAAAGAGAAAAAACTTGCATCCTGTTTCCTCTTTCACCCAGGAAGAAGTGCAGGTCCTTTCATTTCAACAGCCTGTTTATTCGCTGTCCTCGTCCTCGGCCTCATCATCATGATCATCATCATCGTGTGGAAATGTCATAAATCCCAGCAGGTGAGCGTTTCAGTTGGTCTCAGAGTTTCTCTTATAATAACAGATCTCTTCGTCTGAACGTCAGACATGAGGTGAAGGATCAGCTGAACATTAATCTCTGTTTCTCTGAACCTTTTGGTTCTTCAGAATCCAGTTGATGGATCCAACACCAACTCATCTGATCCAGAAAATGGAGCTGGTGTTTAAACGACCACATCCTGTAAGTTTATTTCCTGTTTGTTTATCTTTCTTGGACTGAAGTTGCTGCAAACAGCTAATAGTTTCAGAGGGAAGAACCTGTTCATTCAGACAGGCTGTAACTTTTCTTTTTTTACTTTTTAAAAACGTTTTTTCTGAAACAGTGGAGCTGAAGACTGGATTTTATTTCATATTTTGTTGACTATTAGGATGAATATTTCATCAATGATTACCTGAATGTTTCTGTTTTGTTTGTAGGAGCCTGAAGGTCTTTAGTTGACATCATCATCATCATCATCATCATCATCATCTTTCTACTTTTCTAATGTTTTTTTATCATACACTGAAGACTTTGCTCACTGTTTGCGTGTTTTACCCAGTGATATGTAAATTAAGCTGAGCCATCAGAAGGTGGGTTAACCAGTCTCCTCCCTTCGCCATCCTCACCGTGCCAAAGCAAATGTTGCTTTTTTAAAATCTTGAATAGTTTTTTATACTCCAGTAACAGGGATGATGAAGACTCTTTGGTGAAATGACTGACAGCATTGTGGTCTGTACGTGAACTCAGAGTCTGAGGTCAAGGGTCAAACTGTGAACATGATTTATTTTTAGGGTTTTTACTAAAAATACATAATGCAATATGATTTAGATAAAATATATAATATATATACAGTACACAAACGTCCAAAGTCTTTTTTAATGCTCATTAAGACAAGCACTTTCTAAAGTTTCTTTTTTTTTCTCTTGCTCTTTTCACTGTAGCTATTTTATTTTAGGGCTGCACCGATTGCACTTTTCTGGCCGATCACAGATTTTTAAAAAGCCTGACCTGCTATTTCTGATCTTGGCTAATATCTTTTTATTATTATTTTTGTTTTGTCTGGGGGTAGGGTAGGGTTAGGGTAGGCTGTGTTGTTAACTGCAAACGTGCAGACATGACTTGGTGGGCGGGGCTAACGGTCCAGCCTCGCACTGCAGAGCAGAAGACACAGCGGCTGACGCTTTGACCTCTGCTGAGGTGGATCGGATCAGCTTCATATATGAAAATCGGCCGATCACTCGTCTCCCAAAATGAAGGAAATCACCGCTGACAAATCGGGCCACCCCTAATTTATATTGTCCAAGTGAATTATACTATAATTTATTCTTATTGAGATTATTGGGGAAATTAACTGGTTCCTGTTTCAACTGTATTTATTGCAAATATTGCTGAATACATTAAATATTTCATAAAACAGAGCCTTTGATTTTATTCTGTTTTGTCTATTTTCAGATGAATTCGTCTTGTTTGGTTTGACTTTTAGACAAAGGGGCTAAGAAATGCTGCCAGTATTGGTTTTCTCAGGAATAAATTTACTTCAGCCTCACAAAGGCTTTTTTTTGTTGTCTTTGTGCAGATAAATCATTTTTGTTGCTGTTGCCTTTCATCAGGTTTTTCTCTGACTAAACTGTTCGAAGTTTGTTGTGTTTAACTGAAGCAGTCTGGACGCCTTTTGCAGTGTTTCTTTAGAAGCCACAAATTGTCACTGTAAAAGAAGCTGGTTATGCAGAGTTCTGCATCCAAGCATGTTCATAGAAAGTTAAATGGAAGGACAATTTGCGGTAGGAAAAGGTGCAACAGGAGTAACTGCAGCCATGACAGGTTGGTGACACAAAATCCATTCAAGGTTTTAGGTGAGTCTTCATAAGGAGTGGCCAGACGCTGGAGCCAGAACGACAAGGCCCGGTCCGAATACTCACCCTGCATCCTACGCCCCTCTATGAAGTGTGGACTAAATCTAAATACATACTTCATAGGGTGCAAGCATTCAAAACTTTGAGATTTGGGTCAGTATGCCTGCGTGGTAACTTTGACTTCCAAATGGTGGAGTGGTTGCTGTTTAGGCATTTGTACTTCTAAAAAGTACAACTAACACAAAAAATATTTTAAAATGTACAGTAAAAATATTTTTACTTTCCAAAGTCATTGCTGGAGATATTTGGCTGTTCTAATGTGTTTTGTTCTGACTTGTTGAATACAGAGCAAAATTCAATCGTATTCACACATGTAAAGTGAAACAGAAATGATTTAAATATTTTACATTTGAAAAGTGATTTTTTAAGGCAGGCAGCACATTTCACACAGCTCTGTGAACATTGCCATATTTCCAGTGGCAACATTTTATCACATAATTTTGTCAAAAAATACACAGAATGTTTATTTTCAATTTAACCGTTTTAAATTCCTCCTGCTATGATTCAGCTAATTAACATATCCAGCTGTTCCTCAAGAAGAACCACCTCTGATTAGGACTGGCTGGAGAGACGAAAAAATGTTACCAGAAAATCATAAGGAACACCTTGAAAAGACAATGTTTATTTAAAAATAATTAATAAAGAAAACAGCCAAATACCTTTATTTTCCATTCTCACAAAAACTTAAAGAAATTAATTTCAATAATATGTAGGAAGTTTTCCCTGTTATGACTTTCTGCAACAGAAGATCAATATAAATATCAATTCTGTCTCGATTGTTTATAAACTAAATAGTAATGTTGTGTTTTTGCAGTGCAGCGCGTCTTTCTGTGATCACATTTCAACTCTGATTTCAATATTCACTGAGCTTTTCTATTATGTAGCTGTTTATTATCTGAACAAAACTGATTTTACTTGCATGTAAATATATATTCCTATATATTTAAATGTAGAGCTAATATATAATGATTTTTTATGTTTGTCACCACTGTGAGATGTTGCTCCGTGTTTTAGGTGCTATTAGGGTTTATTATGTCCAGAGTCAGAGCAGATCTCTGCCTGCAGCAGTAATTCGTGCAGAAAGAGCCCAGATCAATTCTGTGTGGTACATGACGATTGAATGGATTATGCTTATGTCCACCAGGTTGCGATCATGAGTTTATGTGAATGCATGAATGTAAAGAATAGGACGACAGACGGAGAGTCTTTGGAAACTTTTTATGGGAAACCTGTGTGAGCAGACCCGTGAAAAGAGACTTTAATAAACGTGTCTGAGCAATACAACATGCCTGGTCATTTTCAAACACGAATATAACATCAGGAGTGAACTGGCAGGCCGAACATGGAGCTGAAACCACCGGAGAGCTGGAAGCTGACGGGAAACGTGGATGAGAACTGGCGTGTCTTCAAACAACGTTTTCAACTGTATGTCACCGCAAAGGGTCTGGTACGGTGGCCGACTACGGTGGCCGACAGGTGCAAATGCGCAGCAAAAGAGAAAACATGCAAACAAAAAAGAAGACACCCCCGAATGAAATGCAGCAAATAAAAAGTGTTGAAAACGGAAGTGCTCCAGACCACCAGGGGGAGTCAAAGAAAATAGTATTCATTTCTATGGGACCAGATGCAAGATTCAGAGAAAGAAATTTGAAAGAAAGTAAAGGTATCTCTCTGAATCTTGCATCTGGAAAGTGTGATTATTGTGAGAAGTCTGAAACAATAGAGCATGTTATTTTAGAGTGTTGTAAGTATGAAGAAGAGAGAAGATGCATGCTGAGAGAGTGTGTAGGTATTAAAGAAAGGTTTAATTTAATAGAATTTTTGAGGAGAGATTTCGGGAGTAGACATATTCAAATAATTATTCGGTATCTTAAAAAAACAAAGCTATTTCATAGGATATGAGTAGAGCAAGTTGGGTGTGAATGTGTAAAGAATATCAAAGAGGGGTATATAAAGTTATAAGCAAGTTGGATAATATAAGCAGGTGTGTATGTGTGGGGGTATGTTTAATCAGGAGTTAATGGAGGGAAAAGGTAGAAAGTGAAAGTTTATAGACCATCTCGAACCACACTCCATACTGGTAAGTGGCGGTAATGCTACTGTAAGTTTGTTGCCAACCGCCAATAAATACCAAGAAGAAGAAGAAGAAGAAGAATCTTGCATCTGGTCCCATAGAAATGAATACTATTTTCTTTGACTCCCCCTGGTGGTCTGGAGCACTTCCGTTTTCAACACTTTTTGTTTGCTGCATTTCATTCGGGGGTGTCTTCTTTTTTGTTTGCATGTTTTCTCTTTTGCTGCGCATTTGCACCTGTCGGCCACCGTAGTACGGAGACAAAGCAAAGAATAGTTCCTCTGTGAAAATCGGTTCCCTTGTGTCTGTGGAGCGCATTGCAGCCAGAGAGGCGGAAATGGAGGATCTGACCATTTTCACGGCGCTTCTGATCGATTTCTCGGTAAAAAAACAAAAAACAACTCATATAATCATGTCAAGGTTGTGAAATTCAGTTTAATCGGCAGCTGTTGTTTACAAAATTGTAAAATACAGAAATAAATAAACGAGGTTTTCTTACTGTTTTGTGTTATTTTAAACGCCAAGAGAATCGGTCTTTTTCCAACTTTTGTCACTTAAGCCTGACAAATAAAAGTCAGTCACCAAAACACAGTTTTTTAACACGTTGTGTGTATTTATAATTTTTCATTGCTGATATAAGAGGATGGCTGAAAGCATGGCACAAAAATGAAGACTTCCTGAAAAGAGGACAGTGTAGCCTTTCTGGTAAATCCCGTTCTACTGTAAAATATGACAGATTACTGGATTAAGGACATTTCTAGTATACTACATAACAGTTTTTGAGAATTTGAAAACATTTGACATTATTTGACAAAGTTATGAGGGGGAACCACATATTTTAGCTGCCTGAAATAATCCGTTCCCCATACATAACATGGGAGATAAATATTTAACTGTTTTTAGTCCCCTCTTCATCAGCAGCAAATCCTGTGAATTTGGTCATATTTACTCTTTATTTGGCAAACTTACAGTTTCGTAACTATGTGTATGTTCCACCATCTTTTGTAGTGGAAACAGATCACCGACCCTTGGTTGCCATCATAATAAAACATTTATTTATGTTTTATCTGTGCATCAGAAGGCCTGCTCGAGACACTCAGCGACAGAATTGAGCTAAAAATAACAATTTACCAAAATAAATGAGTGGCAGCCAGAACGGGTCTAATGCTGACTGAACGATTCTCGGTTCCTCACGACCTGAAGTTGGTTTCCGATTCGGGAAATGGCTAAAGGGCGATTCCACCGTATTTATTGCTACATTCAGCATCTTTAATCTACTGCAGTTAAAAGAACTACAAAGCCTAGACTCTTCAAACCTGGACTGGATTATGCTCAACTAATAGTAGAATATTTAAAACCAAGTGTGGGATTTGTGAGACTTCAATAAAACATGATGAACATATAGGATTTGAACTCCTCTTCTCTGACATTTCCATTATTTTGCTGTTATATTCAGGTTCAGATTTTTGTTTTCTCTCATAAAAGATGCTGAAGGTACTGAAAAATTAGGTGTAACAAAGTCATCAGAAAAACTTAAAGTGATGCCTGTTTTTAAAGGCAGTCTTGCAGTCATGGATATATAAAATATAAAATGTCAGGAGAGAACCATGTGGATGGAAGATGTTTCCTTAAGGCCTGCGGCCTACATGTTAAAAAACCTAAAAAGGTGATCCTTCCTCTCAAGACGTGATGAATCACATAAAAATGTAGTTTTGAATATTAAATCTTGTCATTTTGTGAGAGTGTTTGGGAGATTTTTAGTATTTATCTACATTTTAACATTTTTGTGAATGTTTGGACTAAGTTACAGATACTAAATATGTTTAGAAATGATCCAAAACTGAAACGATCAATTTGTGCTACAGTCTACATGTTTATCAGTATTTGATGCATCAAACAGTATTCCTCTAAGGAAAACAACCTTTTACCTTGCAATCATTTTTAAAATAAACCTAACTGCTCAGATGCTTTTGAACTTGAGAGGATTTTCAGGTTTGGGCTTGAAAATGAAGCAAGAAGTGATTAAAACAAACAAGTTACATAAAAAGACAACCGGCAGTAATTACAGAGTTCAGCTTAAGCACGATTCACTCCTTCATAACATGAAATAAAGGTTAGTAATGTAACTAAAATCACAAAATCTGCCTGCCTTTCTGTTGAATCCTAAAGCTGGGTGTGTATAAAACATTTATCTCTTCATTCCTGTAGCTTTAAATAATAAAACCTGTTTTCTCTGCAGGGACTGTTTGCAAAGGATATTTTTTAAATTGAGTTTACAGAGACATGAGAGACTTCCTGTCTCTGTTGGCATCAGGAAGTAAGAAGTTGGTAGCGTGAGGATAGTGGTCCTGGTTACACAGGGTTTCCACAGTTCAGAGCTCAGACAGGAAGGAGTTAAGCAGCTCTGATGTTCCTCATGTGGTTTTCCTCCCTGGACCGTTTTCAGGAAGCCGACTGCCTGCCTGCCTGCCTGCCTGCCGTTGGTGCTGGAGAGAAACGAAACTTGTCAGCAGGGAAGTTACACAGGGAGGAATTTTATCATCGGCTTTTTTTACATCTTCACTCTCTGAAACTGAATACATGTAACTGTATAACATGTTTTATTGGAAATCTATTAGTGAATCATATTATGTCTGCATAATAGTTTTTAGTCCATGAAGTGCAAATCTTCAAAAGCTGTTAAATATGCACCATCTATGGCAGGGGTGCTAAACTCCAGGCCTCCAGTTTCTGTCCTGCAGGTTTTAGATGAGCCACAGGTACAAAACACTGGAATGAAACGGCTTCATCACCTCCTTATTGTGTAGATCAGTTCTCTGATTATTCTGTTCAGGTTGGTGCAGCAGAGGCTCAATGCTGCAGGGCAGCAGGCCTCCAGGACTGGAGTTTGGATCTATGGTGTAAAGCTTTATATTAATTATAATGCCTGTAAGATTTCTGTCATGATCTGTTGAACTTAACAGAGCAAACATATAAAATGTCCAGAATTTAAATCGTTGAGGAATATAGTTTGTGTCAGTGAAAAAAAATAAATATTCTGATAATTTCATTACAGAACATGTGATAGATGATGATGATATGACTAAAATCCTTTCATAAAAATTCAGTTTGTGCTGTTGTCCTTTCATCTTCCTCAGAAATAAAGTGCAGTGCCTTCGATGCCTGCATCCTGTCGTCCTTATTTTATTTTGCCTGTTTATTGTCTTCTTTGGATGGGCTGCACTGAAGTGAATTTTATAATGCTCCGTTACAATAACAATAAAACATTCTGATTCTGATTCTTATCCGGAAGTGAGATGTTAGCAGTGTGATGGAGGCGGTCACGGGGTTTCCACAGTGCACAGTTCAAGTTTCTCTCTCTGCTCACATTTTTGTAGTTTTACAGAGAGGAACGGGGATTATATTTTGACTCCACCTTTCTGGAACGTTTCCAATTCTGCTTTATGCTTTGCCGGCACGTGGAGTCCGGAACAGAATCAAACATGTACCTGCAGAACCACGGAGTCGTTTGTTCTTCCAGTTTCAAAGTTTCTGTGGATGACAAAAACTCAGTCCCACTGCAAGAAGAGAAATGACTAAATTACCTTTAACTATCAGTCAAATCAAACAAGTTTAAAAATGTGAAGTCCTGTGGCAAAGTATTTGCTCCGTTTATTGTCACTGATTCAGGTTGGCTGTCTGAATAATGTGTTTTGCTCTCCCCTCTTTCGTTCTTATTTCTGCAGAGAGTCAAACCGTTTAGCACAACTTCCTAGTTTCGCAATTTTTCACCTTTAGAACAGTGCCTGCATGATGAAATATTTCCCCTACAATAGGTATTGAAATAATTAAAAACTAAAATGGACAGAATAGCAAAACCTAATGCACCTATTGCAATTTCTTGTGCAATCTAGATTTCTATTTTTTTAGGTGGTAAATTGTATTTTTTGTATGTTATTCCTCTAAATAAAATAATATTTTACATAAGAATATTTTTTACAATACCATCAAATTGCTCAAGTGCTCATGAACTCAAACAGCTTTTCAGGTTTAGGCTTGTAAATAAAACATATAATGAAAAAACAAACAAGTTAAATAAAAAGAGAATTTGATGTAATTATATCAAAGTAAGATCAAATAAAAATGTTGAAAGTTGACATCACTGCTTTAAGAAACTTTCAAACTTAAATCAGAGAAAAACTGAACAACAGAAATCTCTTTTCTTGGGTCATTTCTGTTCAGTTCATGCTCCTGGTTAAGGTTCCACAGCTTTACAAGATCTCACTGTGCCAATTCTGAAAACATCTTTATAGCTTTTTATGTTGGCAGGATAAGGCCTAAATTATCTCCATACACGTCAAAGTGCAGCAATATTTTGTATTCATGTTTTTAAAAATGTTAAATCATTAAAAAAATAACACTTTTATTTCCTGATGCAAGTACATAATGGTAGATTAAAATACAAGCAGTCGTAGCATTAATGATCCAGGAGAAGGGTCTTACCACTGTCAATCATCCTCATGCACTTGCTGCTAAATGTGCTAATGGCAGAGAAACAACAGACCGTTACAGGAAAACCGTTTATCTGCCTCCTCCTCGCTCTGATTGGTTGTTTCTAATCAGCAGTGGGAAAAGGCAGAGGAGAAATCATCTTTTCTCATTACATACTGTCAGGATAGTTTCAACAAATATGTAAAAAAAATATACTTTTTTAAAATAAAAGTTACAAACTGCAGCTTTAAATCAAGGTTAAAAATCTTTTAGAATTGTATTTGATTATTAGTAACTAACATTGATTCATATATTAGTTAATGATGATTATTGTTGAGGATTTTGATGACATTTGACAAAATGTACGTTTGTTTGTTTCTTGCTTCATTATTGTTACTGTGTCTCAGGTTTTGCCTGCCTACAAATGAACACTTTACGTTTTTCCTTGTGCTGTTGCTGCCTAGGCTTGTTCGTTTATAATAAATCATTTCTATCATTCCAAACTGTGGTTTGTGTCTCGCTCCCTTTAAACTACTAAACATAACAGATGAGAAGAAAACTGATATAAAGAAATGACACTGGTACTTTTAGTATCTTTCTACTGTGGAAATTCAGAGAGAGAACAGAAGTGAAATTATTTAATGAAAAAATAACTGCTAAATCCTGGATGTGTTATTACATCAATATCAAAAATATTAGTTGGTTCCTAAAGAATCTAAATGTTGGAGCCTGAGGTTGTAAAACTCTGGACAAAGGAGTAAAGATTAAACTTAACAAATAATCTTAGTTGATCTTATGAAGTTCCTCCAGAGGCAAACAAAAAAAATCATTTGTCTGATGTTTAGATAATTTTTTTGATTATATTCAACTAGAAATGTGATGATTAATCAAGAGAGAATAAAATGAGTAACATTTTCATCCTGATTCGATTCATAAATAGTTTTAAATATTTGGATTCAAATTCACAAAGGGATTTAATTTGTTTCAGAAAACGAAATATATTTCTAATATTATTTAATTAAATCCTTCAGTCTGTCATATTGTAATCGTTTTTTCCCCTCCTATATTATCCTGTAGGCTGTTGCTCACTTGTACCGTCTCTGTAGGCCCAAATGGTTCATGGTTAGGAAATTATTTTTATTTTATTTGTGTATTTATTTATTTATTACATGGTTACAGGTCCTGAAACGTAAAGGACACGTAGAAGAGAATTAAACAGACTTTGGGTTGGGGAGGGAGGAGCACAGCAGACTAACGTCTCTCCCTTCCCCCCCACAAGTCCGTGAGTTTAGGAACCGATAACAAACCGGACCTATTACTGCTGTGTCCAGAAAAGGAGAATATTTAACTGGCCTTAGATGGTTTTTATATTTTATTTAAAAATGTTAGCATTGTGTTCTTTCTGTGGATCGCTACTAACTGGATTTAGGACGACGGATCCTGGTTGAAAGGCTGCCATGAAAAACCCGGAGGAAGCCTAATGGCGGCTTTACTGTCTTCAGTTTTGTTAAAACGTATCAGCGATTTTTCGTTTGATAATGCTGGAGCTTTTCCATATGTGGACGACTTTATTTTCTACAGTTTGTTGAACAGCTTCTAGAAGAGGCCAACAGGAAGGAGAGCAAAATGGTGAGTTATTGTTTTTAGATAATCATTAATATTTTACTACAAAAACATCAAAGTTTAATGTGGTGGAAACACCACAGTGACTTCTCAGAAACCGTGTCCGTTCAAACTCGATTCCACACGTCACGCTATTAGGTGTATTTTTCAGAAAATGTTTGTTATAATATTGTAGAAAGACCGTCAGCAGTAATGACGTCATGGTCCCGATGTACTGGTTCTGATCAACTCGGTCACATGTAATCCACGTCGTTTTAACATAAAATCCGTTTCGTCTGACTATCCGCACTTACATTGTAGATATCTAAAAAACAATTTTCCAGACTTTGCACATAACTCCATTTTTGTCATCGTGATGACATTATTTTAAAACATTAACTTCTTATGATCTGTTTCTCAGTACCTGGGTAATCTTTCTGTAAAATAGCTTTTTATTCTCACTGTCTCTGTTTCTTTCTGTATAAAAAGTCTTCCGAAAATCAACGGCTTACTTGTAGGAGTGGATTCTTCACACCGTCATTTTTACTAATTTAAAACACCATCATAACACTCGAACTTTCCGCTGGGGATGATTTGTTCACAAACCTGAGAGCACAAATCTACAGTGTTGTATAGTAACGAAGTAAAAATACTTCACTACTTTACTTAAGTATATTTTGGAGTACTTCATACTTTCCTGGAGTATGAAAATTTTTGATGACTTTCACTTTTACTTCACTATATTTCCGAACTTAATTGCGTACTTTTACTCCGATACATTTTCAATGTGTGGTTTAGTTACTCGTTACAAAAAAGCGAGAGAGAGAAACGAAGTGTTTTGATCCCACCTACTGATTAGCAAGTAGCAAGCAGGCTACCGAACAAAGTCGGTAGAACTACTTGCCTGGGCTTGTTCATCACCTCCAATAGGATGCACCTGTTTCGCTTCTCCCATTAAACACAACGCAAGTCTCGCAATCAGGAACAGCCACATGGAGGAGGAGACGGAGACCACAACGACTGCAACTACGTCGGACACGGCTCCAGGGGAACCACCAGCTGGTGATAGGGTGACCAGACGTCCTCTTTTTCCCGGACATGTCCTACTTTTCAGACCTAAAAAGATGTCCGGGGGGAATTTAAAAATTGTCCGGGATTTTGGTCAATTGCCTCAAAACACATTACATAGCTTACAGTGCATTGTAGGGCACTGCGCACGGCGCTGCGTGTCACGTAATCCCTGAGCCGCGTCAGTGGGCAGCACCCCCCCCCCCCCGCTCCAAAGTTTTCTGGGTTTTTTTTTTTTTTTTTTTTGCATAATGACCAGTTGTGTGCACCACCTATTGACTGATTCACTGATTTGTGAAGTAGAGTAATCGTAACAGCTCTTTTTCTTCATGTTGGCCGCATTTTCTGTACTATTTATTTTTCTCATTTTCAGCACTGACCTTACTTGAAGGGAAAACTTGAGGCTTACAAAAACTTTGTATTTTCTGTCCTGGAGGGTTTACTAAGAAGCTGGTTCAGTTGTAAAGCAGGTTAAGTTAACCTTGTGCTATAGGTAAAGCACCTAATTTTCTTAACTAAATGATGCCTGCAGGTATATCTATTAGCAGGTTCAATTTTGCCTGCACTTGGTTGTGTACATTATTTTAAGTGTATTTGACAAGTTTACCAAAATATAAAAAATGTCATTCAAACTGCATTTGCTTTGTTTTACTTTTTACTTGTACTTTTCATTACATTACTTGAGTACATCCATTTTTACAGTACTTTCCATACTTAAGTACAAGAAGTTTCAGATACTTTAAGACTTTTACTCAAGTAACATTTCAGTCAGTGACTTCGACTTTTACCAAAGTCGTATTTTGGAGAGGTACTTGTACTTTTACTTGACTCTGAGATTTCAGTACTTTATACAACACTGCAAATCTATGTAAGATACAATACATTGAAACAGAACCAATCAAATTACTGCATCACTCAATAAAAATTACAAAATAATACTGTAGGTTTTAAGAAAGAAAAGAGTACATAAGATAAAAATGTGAATTTTATAGTCTGAGAAAATACTTAAGCATATAAAGATGGCTGCTTGCATCGTGCGTTTCAGATCAGATTTCTATTTCTTACATGAGGCTCATGAAAAATGTCTCAGAAGTTAACAGTTGATTTACAAATATTATATTATAAGGTAGCTCAATTAATAAATAATAAGAATAAAAGTGTGCAATAAAACAGATTTATTTATTTATATTATATTATACTGGGAACACTGGCCACAGGCAGGGGTTCAGTTTGCTGGTCAAACTGGGAGCAGTCCAGTGACTTCCGAGACATCCTCGTAGACACAGGCTAAAGCCAAGGATAAAAGAGAAATTATCTGACAGTGAATAGAAAATACATCACTGATTCCTTCACATGGAATGGACATGTTTTCAGCATATTGGGGCAGTAACACCTTTAAACACAGTTAAACAAGCTGAGCGGTGAAACATGACTTAAGAAAAACGCTGCAGCTCTGATGTGACTGGCCTTTCCTCACAACATCCCCTGGTCTTTAATGCACTTCCTCTCTAACAGCTGTTTCTCATCAGTTCTCTCTCATTAGAAAACACAGTATGAAAACTTTAGTTAAGCCAAGAAAATAACGATCAGAGTGGTTACTTCAGGCCATAGGAAATACTTATCGGTTGTCTAGAAGTTTCTGACTGCAAAGTCAACAAATTCTGCTCGTAAGAATTTCTGTATAATTTTTCTTCCATTCTTACCTGTAAAAGGAAATGTTAATGAATCCAGTTTCTACTGTAAAACGGTTGAAACAGCAAATGACTTACGGAGCTCTGATCGCTCCAGATCAAGATGGAGGGGACGTAACGTAAAACTCAGCACTCTACGTCGTATTCATCATAGACATGATACGTAAACGCCTCATTGAGCGCTGAGTCCTGCGTTACGTCACTGCCATCTTGTGTGTGGCAGCAGAGCGATCGGAGATGAAAACACTGTCAGCCTTCTGAAGCGCTGTCCTTTAATCAGTCAGTAGCGGTAAGGTTGGCAAAAATAACTATTTCCATTCGTATACATTATGATTGAATTAATAACCGGTCAATAAACATAACGTGTTTATTTCACTTTTAACGATTTTAGGGTTAGAGTTAGGGGTGATCTGATTCACGTGCAGCGCCGCTAAACATGAAGGCGAAACCCGCTACAGTAGTGCTAATACAGTAATGTTTTGTTATTAAAAATCACCAGCACATTCAAAACTTATCCGAGTCATGAACTCACAAAGTAGTTACGGCTGCAACGTTGTGTTATATGCAGTGAAGATTGTAGAGGATAACGCTGTACTGCAAGCTAACCGCAGTGCACTGCTAACGAGCTAACCGGGAGACCGGAGCTCTAACCCTATCCGTCTCTCCGGTCTCCCGGTTAGCTCGTTGGCTAACCAGGAGACTCCGGTCCAACCGGGAGACTCCGGTTAGCTCGTTGGCTAACCGGAGCTCGTCGACGAGTTTGTTTCTTTTCCAGTTGAGAAGCTAAGCAAGTAGCTCAGCTAATGGCTGAACTTTGATTTCTGCCATTAAAAGGACTGTTGTTTAAATGAGCTTCATCCACCATGTCACGATGAATGAACACAAAGTTGGACCATATTTAAACATAGAAATGTAAACCACCATAAACATTTCTTTATTTACGCGAAGGAAACGATTTTACAAATATTTGAAAAAAACTGAATTATTCACATAAATTGACTATTTTGTTCTTCTTTTCCAGGCTCATAAAACATGGAGGCTCACACTTTTATGTTACTCACATCGGTTATGGCCTTTGACCCAGGAGAAGTAAGTAACGTTGACATATACTTAATAGTCTAGCTGGCTACCACAGGCTCAGGGACATCTGGGTTATTTTCTGTATTACACTGGTGAAAGATTATGTTAGTAGAGCCTAATATTTTCTTTTTATAAATGGGTGCATAATTATACCATGGTGGTTTGCAAGTAAGAAATACTGGGACAGCAGAGGGATCTCATACTTTAAGAGAGGGGAGGTAGCTGGAAGTTTTCCCCTTCGTTTTATTTTCTGACCACGTTATTACACATCGCTGGGATTGTAAGCAGGAATTTTCTGCATCACAAAAACTAGATTTGAGGGAATCAAATGTATAATGCGCATTACCTGCAATCCAACAGTAAATTTCAGTCCTTGAGTCTGTAGGTGTAACAACACTGGATACTTTTAAAAAAATTGGTGTGGAAACGGAATATAAATTAAAAACTATACATTTTCTTTTTACTTTGTTTTTGTTTGTAATAAATTACTCCAGACTGACTTTAATCAACAAGTAGAGTGACTAAGCACTAAGTACGAGATAATCTGAAGCAGTTATGTTTATTGATCAACCTGTGAGCCAGAGATCGAAATAAAAAGAAACCAGAGAGGATACATGAAAAAAAAACAATGGAGGGTTCCCACATAATACACTAAGTCTGAGATTTTAAGGTCATAATAAGTTTTTAAAAAAACAAACATTCCCTGTCCAGACGTTTTCTGACCGTTGGTCCACCATTCTTCTGTGCATCTGCTGTTTGTTTATCCGTTAGTCAAGCCTTCACGCTTTATATCTGAAACTTTAGTGCAGAAACATTCGTAATACATTCATTCTCAACTTTTGTACTTGTACTAAAAAAAATAGCCAAACAGACAGAGATATGTGCTTGTTTGAGCCTGGAAAAGTAAAATCCTCAAATGTGGTTTAGTAGGTTTCTTTTCTTTTTTTAATGAAATTATTTTTAGCAACATTGTTGCTATTGATGCAAGATTTTAATTTAGTTTCAGATATATACTTTTGAATATAATTTCAATTATCATTTTAATCACCTCTGGTCACTTTACTGTACTAAATTTTCTTGTGAGTTTTGATTATTTTTGCTTATTTCCAGCAGCAGGTTTTTTCAAAGTAAAGAATATAAGTGACCACTTGGACAAGAGAAAACATGCATACATAACCAGGAACAAAATAATTAGCTTAGCTTTATTTTTCTGATTTAATCCTACACCTTACCTTAATTTAATGCGAATTAAAATATGAATTGCAGAGAAAAGCATTTTGGGGTGGTCTCTTATGTCTTTAAGCTAAAGCTTTCCATTAAACCTGAATTAAAACATAATGTTTCTTCCAGAAGGAGTTTAATGTTTAGAGAGGAGCTAGTTTTCTCTTCTCTCAGTTTTTCCTACTGGGAGAGGAGATATTCCTCCACATCTGTTCAACCAGCAGTTTTACTTCTTGAATTTCATGGATGAATGGATCTTGTTTCTCTGTGATATTCTTTAACATCTTAGGTCTGATTGTTGTCTTTTAAAATCGGTTTCCAGTTTGTTTTCATCTCGACACTGATTGAGTTTTTTCACCATCGTTTTTGTTCCAGAGCTTTTAGCTTTAATTCTGTTTGTCTTTAACTTAAACTTGTTGTTTCTTGTTGTTCAGGCAAACTACATCTGCTTCAGCTGCCCTTTGTCAGAGGCTGAATCCATCGATATGGTGTACAACAAGCATAGCACTGCAGGAGACTTCTGGCTCCGAAATGGTTCAGCGTTGACTTCCTGCGACTTCTCGTCTGTTTACGCCTCAAAACGTAAATGTTCTGTTTGCCTCAAAAACCCTGTTGGAGCAGAAACCGTCGTCATGGTTTTATGCAACCTGATGAGCTGGGAGGAGCCGATATTTGAGGGTCAACATGGCGACATCAGCTTCAACAAGACCGGTAAGAAGATCCACAAACATTTTTATATTTGAACATGTTTCTAGATTTCACACTGAAACCCAGAGCTTAGCATGAAGATGGCTCCTCTTGTTATATTCATTTACTCCTGGTTTGTTTTATGTATTTTTTATGTTTAACATGTTATTTAGAAATTAGTTTATTGATCTTTCAGAGGGTGTATTTGCATTGTTATGCTATTTTATGCTATAATAGTCTCAAAATGACAATATTATCATTTATCGCAATAATTTCTGAGACAATTAATCGCCCAGCAAAATTAGTTATCATAACAGGGCTAGTGCTATGTCAGGCCTGGTTTTATCTCTTATCCTGGATTTCATAATCCTACTTTAGTGAAACAGCCCACTGGTTGAACTGGGGTGAGCTCTGATATTATTCGGGTGCACTGTGAAGAAATGAAGTTGCCTTTTCGACCACATTGGTGGCGCTCTAGAGCCTGACCTCAGATGCCTCTTGTTGCTCCACAGTTTACAGCAGTGGTCCCCAACCCCCGGGCCGCGTGGACCAATTGGTACTGTCGTCTGACTGCCGCGCAAGAAATAATTAAATATTTCCGTTTTATGTATTATTTGAATCTGGAGGATCTTTTATTTTGAAAATCCTTTAACCGGATTCTCTCGGTTCCGTCTTGCCGCCTACATGGAGCCACAAGCAGCAAAATGAGTCAGAAACGGATCAGATTGTTTGTAAAGTTTCTTTGTGAAGGGAAAAGGCCCAGAGAAGAGCCAGGAGGATGGATTTATCCCGGCAGGTGATTCCCACAGTCCAAGCTCTGCATGATATGGTGACCGGATGTTAATGAGGCAATGAAGCTTCAAGCTGCTTCTCCACTAGAGACCAAGAACCCTGAGCATCAGCAACACTTCCGGTCTCATCGTCTCTCATCTCTCCCAGATGGACCGTCTGGTTGCAGAGAAACAAGCTCAGGGCTCCATTAGTCGTTACCCTGAGTTAAAGTTTTCACCAAAGTAAAATGTTCGTTTTTGTGGCGCATCTGTATCTTATTTTGAAGGGATATATAAACGTTACCATAGAGACCAGAGTCAGAGAGCGTTAGGGCAGTGGAGAGACGAGATGAGGAGTAGAGCTTATGAGTTTTAGGTCTGGTTCACACGGCACGATTATAAGGATTGTGGGCCGATTTTCCAAACCTCAGTGACCACAGAGCCGATAAAAGTCCAACAGGTTCGGTCGGTTCGTGAGTCCAGCCACACGGCAGGAGCAACACACCACGGAACCGGTTCCACTCACCAACATCCCAGAAGAAAATCCAGTAAAACCCCCAACATGCCATATATGAATTTAGAATAATCAAACACAGATGATGATGTAGAAGCAGCAGTGACAGTTTGTGGCTCATTTTAAGCGATAAAAGACGAAACAAAAAGAAAAGATGTTTGATAAAAGATGGCGGAGCAGCTGCTCTATTTGCTGCTCTATGATTGGGAGGTGAGTTATGTTTGTTCATAGTTAACATTTTAACTGAATAATCATAACCACATATAATAAACATATATAAAAATGACCTTTACATAAAGTAATAAACATTTCCACATATCACCCCTGATGTCCACCGGACTCTCAGTTGCCATGTCAACTGTTGGGATCCCCTCCATTCTTACGTCATCGCGCTTTCTGATTGGCTACCTGTCACATTCAACAGGCTGCGTTTCGCTCCCAGTCGGGGAAAACTTGCGACAATCGGTCCAAGACAATGTTGAATATTCAACACACCACACACTGCAGGACGTTGTAAGATTGGCCTAAAGAGAAAATTGGGGCAAAAAATAAAATAATATAAAAAATAAAATAAAACAAAATGAAAGGCTTCAGCGGGAACACCAATGTCCAGAAGGCTTATCTGACTGTCCCGCCCGGACCGCAGCAAAATCGCCAAGTCTTGACCGGTCCGCAGTAATAAAAAGGTTGGGGACTGCTGGTTTACAGAACAGTTTGAACTAATCCTGGTGTTTCTGTTCCAGACTGTCCTCAACCAGAACACATTGGTGAGTATTTGCTCATTTTACTTTACTAGTCTGATAATTTAATATTTAGCAGAGATATGAGCAGCATCTCTACCTTTATTAAAGTGTTTCAGGTGAATCTCTGAGATGTTTTTAGATCAGATTCAGGAAGAACTGAAGTTTGATTCAAATAATCCAGATCATTTCTGGATAAAATCAGAAAATACATCTTTCAAATAACAAAAAATATGTTTCTCTTCTGTTCCAGGAACTGACCCAAACAATGACAGTAAGTTTCTTTTTCCTTCCTTGTTTAAAAACCAGCATCTAACCTTGGTTACAACAAAGAAAACTTAACTTTACATTTCTGCTAGAGAATAAAACTGTTTTCTTTCAGGAGGAAGGATTGGACTCTACATTTCTCTGGGCTGCTTCTTCTCTGTCCTCCTCATCTTGTTGACATGGAAGCATCATAAATCCCAGCAGGTGAGCGTTTCAGTTGGTCTCAGAGGCTGAAGACGAGAGTTTAGCTTCTGTTTATCAGACTTCCAGGTGGATTATTTAGTCAGTAATTAACTGAAGGTTTCTGATTTTTTACAGGATACCAGCAGCTGAATGTCTGAAGACCTTTGACCTCATGAAACCTGGTTCTTCCCTGTTCAGAACATTCTCTTAACTTTCTTTATTATCGGCTGCTTTTCCCCCTGCCCCCATTTGATAGTGTTTTTAATCAAACTCTAAAGTCTTTGCACACTATTTACACATTTGATCAAATTTTTAGATTACAGATGTTTTACATAGTTATTTATGAAGAGCCAATTTACAAAAATGTTGTCTCAATGCAGTTTACAAAAAAAATTTCAATCTCACATACATTCCAATTAAACCAAGTTATCAATCAGTGCGTTAACTTAAGTTAATTACTCAAATTAGCTTAAAACGTTTCTATCTGAGGAAACCAGCATATTGAGCTTTAGCTTTCACTCGTCCTGGACGTAGGAACAGTAGACTATTCACTTTATATTCATCCCACATACTGAGCATACATGTAGCGACAGTGGAGAGGAAAAACTCCCCTTTAACAGGAAGACACCTCCAGCAGAACCAGGTCCAAGCAGCCAACTGCCATGTTCAACTGGAGAAACGCTGTACTGTAGCAAAACACCTCTAGCACTCTAACACTGTAAATATTAATGTGATGTATTTCTACATTTTTACAAAAAATAATGCAATATGATTTGATAAAAATGCAGAAATATACACTAATGTGTGCAAAGTTTTTTTGGGGGAAAAAAAAAAAATTTAGATTTTAAGCTCTTTGTAAAAATATTTTTGCTGCTTTTTATATTTTTCTATCTGCACTTTTTACTCTTGCATTATATACCGAGTAGACCGAGTAAAGATTTATACATCAGGATCATTAAATGATTGTTTCTCCGTTCACTTAAATGAGCCAATCAGCTTTTGCGTACAAATCACAATGATGTGTCAGACGTCTACTACCGGTTATAAACCTTAAAGCTCAACGATACACAGTATTTAATGATTGATGACATTTGATCGAAGGATTCATATATAAAACATCTCTGATGCCTCAGGCTCATTATGTTGCCAGTGTTACTGGGGATGGGTGCATGTTTGTACTGTAATCTGATAAAATAAAAACACTTTATTCAATTCTTCATCTTGATGTTAATTTATTATTATTGTATGTTTTGTGTTTTTTGTGGTTTAGACCACAGGTGTCCAAAATTTGTCGTGTTTGCCAAAATTGTCAAATTTAAGATTACAGATGAGCCAAAAATACAAAAAGATTTTATAAAACTGATTATTTTTTTTAACAAACTAAGCATGGATTTTGGAAATTCTCTTTTTTTGTAGGAACAGGATTGTAGGTCCAAAATGAAATGAAAGCCTCCAGTTTGCTTATTATTTTGGCCTCAATTGAAAAAAACTAAAGAAATATTTTTATTGCCAACAACAAAATCAGAAACTGGGTAGGTCTTCATTTGAAAACCCCTGGATGCACCACGGTGAACTTTAGAGTAAAAGCCAGAGTAGATTTGGTCCTAGTTACCATGACAACAGACGGAAACCAGAAACCTGGATCCTTCAATCTAACTTTTTTGTAACTAAATTCATCCATCCATCTTCTTCCGCTTATCCGAGGTCGGGTCGCGGAGGTAGCAGCTTCAGAAGGGAGGCCCAGACTTCCCTCCCCGGCCACTTCTTCCAGCTCTTCCGGGGGAATCCCGAGGCGTTCCCAGGCCAGCCGAGAGACATAGTCCCTCCAGCGTGTCCTGGGTCTTCCCCGGGGCCTCCTCCCGGTGGGACGTGCCCGGAACACCTCACCAGGGAGGCGTCCAGGAGGCATCCTGACCAGATGCCCAAGCCACCTCAACTGGCTCCTCTTGATGTGAAGGAGCAGCGGCTCTACTCTGAGTCCCTCCCGGATGACTGAGCTTCTCACCCTATCTCAAAGGGAGAGCCCAGCCACCCTACGGAGAAAACCCATTTCGGCCGCTTGTATCCGCGATCTCGTTCTTTCGGTCATGACCCAAAGCTCATGACCATAGATGAGGGTGGGAACGTAGATCGACCGGTAAATCGAGAGCTTCGCTTTTTGGCTCAGCTCTCTTTTCACCACAACGGACCGGTACAGCGCCCGCTTGACAGCAGACGCTGCGCCAATCCGCCTGTCGATCTCCCGCTCCCTTCTTCCCCCATTCGTGAACAAGATCCCGAGATACTTAAACTCCTCCACCTGGGGCAGGACACCCCCCCTGACCCGGAGAAGGCACTCTACCCTTTTCCGGCTCAAGACCATGGCCTCGGATTTGGAGGCACTGATCCCCATCCCGGCCGCTTCACACTCGGCTGCGAACCGCTCCAGCGAGAGCTGCAGATCATGATCTGATGAAGCCAAAAGGACCACATCGTCTGCGAAAAGCAGAGATGAGATCCTAAGGCCACCAAACCGGATCCCCTCAACACCTTGGCTGGTCTAGAGATTCTGTCCATGAAAGTGATGAACAGAATCGGTGACAAAGGGCAGCCCTGGCGGAGTCCAACTCTCACCGGAAACGACCCCGACTTACTGCCGGCAATGTGGACCAGACTCTGACACCGGTCATACAGGGACCTGACAGCCCGTATCAAAGGGCCCGGTACCCCATACTCCCGGAGAACCCCCCACAGGGCTCCCCGAGGGACACGGTCGAACGCCTTCTCCAAGTCCACAAAACACATGTAGACTGGTTGGGCGAACTCCCATGCACCCTCCAGGACCCTGCCGAGGGTGTAGAGCTGGTCCAGTAACTAAATTTTCATTCATAAATCATACTTTTTTCTAATTTATTCTTCAATAATGATCACTACCAAAACAACAGAATTTTCATTTCCTCAGCAAAAAGAAATGGACTTAAATAAAAAACCTCCTCACCTTCCAGAGACTTCATGTTTTTATTTTTCACTTAATATTTCAGAGCAAAAAAACATTAAGAAAATGTGGAGAATTAAGGCCTTAAATCATTTTGAATAAACTTTACTGAATAGCTTCAGATGGTTTCTGCTCCAGTCAAACATTAATAAATCACTTTCATATGTGACAAAAACAACCTGAAGAAGGGAGAGGGAGCAAAAATGTTTGTAGTTTGGAGCAAAGGTTGCGCTATGGTTCCTTCATTTTGAATAATGATCACAATAATTATTTTAATTATAATAATGACACTTAATTGTATTTCATTTCCATTCTGTTTTTCATTCAGTAAGCTGAACAGATCATTAACGTGTGTCCTCATCAGGATGAATTCACTAAACGTTTCCTCTGCAGCGAGGTTTGAAATCAGGTAACATTTCACCAGTTGAAATCACCTGAAGGAGACACAAGCGCTAGCACCATGGATGAATTATTAATGTATATAATATTACTGTTTTCATTATGATTTTTAATGACTTACTGCATGAACAAACTTATTTATTTGATGGAAACACTGCAACTCCAAAAGATTTGTGCAGATTTGTAATGGAAGTGCAGCTGATGACGCTTCATCGCTGGAGTAAAAACCTTTTGCCATAAGGGCAGAAATCCTCAAGTTAGAACCTTAAAGAACAGAATGTATTTTTGTTCATTAAAAGTAAATATAAAATGAAGGAAAACAAGAATTTGTCAACTAAATGTGAAAATATATTTTTGATGAAAGTCTAGAGAAGAAAATAAATGAAAGGCAATAATATTCCTGTTACTTTCTCAGCAGCCAGAGCTGCAATCGCTTCATAATTCTTCCTGAATTCCTCAGTGATTCGTGTTTTCCTGTTTCTTGGTTCTATGATGGGTGGAGCGAATTTTGCTCAGTAATTGTTCGGTTTGACAAAGCTGTCAGGTCGCTCTGCCCTTCAGCTCCTGCTCATTCCTCCAGCCCAGAGCTGCTGTCGAGGAAAAATCAAAAGGTAAGAAACTGATTAAAACCTTCTGACAACAAAAGTCCAACTGATTCTGGCTGCAGGTTCTGGTCAGCAGGTCTTGGAACATCAGGCTGTTGTCGTTTCCCAACAGAGAAGAGAAGCTGGATTTATTAATGAACTACGATGTGAAGATTTGTTTGTTCTGCATCAAAGATTCTGCAGCTCAACACAAACGGTCTCAACTTTCACCTTTAGGCCTGTTTGATGCGAAAGGTTAGTTTCTTTTGAACCAAAGTAAATGGAAAATTGACCAAAATATTTGATGTGTTTTGATTATTTTACTGTTGACACTTGATGAAATATAATGTCTGTTGCTGGTTTTTACAGCTGGTTACAGTTGCTGCGCTGCCATTGCAGATGAAACCAAACGAATCCTGAATCCGGTTGTTGATCATGTGACTCATGATGCAAAATTCAGGATCTGTAAATAACTCAGTGAATTTGTTGATGGTTTTGTTGTGGATAGTCAGATTTTGTAAACTTCTCCTCCAGACGAATAAAGAAAACAATAAATGAGTTAAGAGGCCAATATCTTAATTTCAGGTTGTTATATTGAGGTGTTACTGTGCAGGTGATCCCAGGTGTTTGTTAAATGATCCTCAGCCTGTAAAGGTTTGAGGATCTTTTTTTTTTAAACGTTTTCTAGGCTTAACAAAGATGTGGTTCCTGTTTGCTTCAGTTCTTGCAGTTGCTCCGGTTCTGGTTCTGGCAGAAAACCCAGAGGAAGTGAGTATTTCTACACCTTTAATGGCTGGACAGGAAGCAGCGCTTGTGGATTTGCTGCTAACTTTAGTGATACTGATTATTTAATCCGAGTTGTAAATGTAAATCTTGAGGTTCTGTGGAACCGTCTGCCTTTAAACATCAGAGCTGCAGAAACATTTTTAATATTTTAAATCAATGTTTAGTTCATGTTAACCAAATATTTCACCTTAAAGCTGCCTGCCTGTTCTTATTGCATTTTAGACACTTTAATATTTGGCTGTACTTGTATTTGTATTGTTATGTATTTTTACTTTTCCTGGTTTGCATTTAACTTGTGATTCACTTTGTGTTGGAAATGTGATGCATAAATAAATTCGACATTAGCTGTAAAATTTAAATTTCAGAAATGTATTTAAGCTGCAGTATGTAACTGTTATTAAAAAAATACTTGTATATATTAGTAGAAACTGTCACCATGTTGTTTGGTGTGAGATAATCTGTGATCTGCTTCCTCCCAGTTCTAACTAAAACAACCAATCAGAGCCAGGAGGCGGGGCTTAGCGCTGTCAATCACTCTCTATGTGGCACTTTTTCTGTTTTACTTTTGTTTGTCTTTAACTTCCTGGTGAAATCTTTGTTTCTTCAGGCAGACTTCAGCTGCTTCAGCTCCTCTTCCTCGGAGGCCGAAGTCATCACAGGCGTCTGCGACGTCCTCCAGCGATCGGGAAACTTCTGGTCCCGACGTACCAACGGGTCAGAGCTGGCCCCCTGTGACTCCTCCTCCATCTTCTCCTCTAAATGCTCCGTGTGCCTCAGTGACTCGGCCAGACCAGAGACCGTCCTCCTGGTTTTATGGAACCTCACAGGCAGCGAGGAGCTAAAGTTCAAAGGTCCAGGTTTCCAAATCCTCTTCAACAGAACCGGTAAAAACATCCAGAAACATTTTAGATCTGAACGTTTCGGCTGGACGCGTCAGAACATGTTGACCTGAAATCTGTTTCTGGTGTTTCTGCTCCAGACTGTCCTCGACCCGAACCCGTCAGTGAGTATCAGTCCATTCACACAATTCACTAAAACAGTGAAACAGAGCAGCTAACGTCCTGTTAGCAGGATTAAAGCCGATCAATCAAACATTACAAAATTACAACATAAACAGTGAGAGTTTTGATTTTAGCATCTTTACAGTCATGAAAGTGACTGAAGCTCTGAGATGTTTTTAGATGAGACTGAAGTTTATTAAACTAGGAGCTGGTCCTTTGCTCAGGTAGCCATGGCGATTAAAGCAACACCACAGGCATGTTTTTGATGAGAGAATAACTTTATAACAGAAAGCTGATAAAGTTGACTTTACATGATGCTGCCCCTTTAAAGAGTGAAAGTGGAATCTTGTTGTTGGAGAATAAAACTCTGTCTCCTCCTTCACCCAGAGAGAAACTTTGGTTTTCACATTTCTGTGTCCTGCTTCCTCCTGCTCCTCCTCTTCATCACCGTGTGGTTGATCTGTAAACTTCATGGATCTCAGCAGGTCGGTGTTTAAACAGCTCCAACAGTTTCAGTGAGCTGTGAAATGTTTTACTGACTGATCAATAAAATCCTCTAATTGAGGTTAAACTGATTGAATAAATAGCAGCGGCTCCTCCTGTGAATTTTCTCCTAAAACGGGTCAAAACGTTACAGTAACACCAATCTGGAGCTGAAGACATGATTTTATTTCAAGCATATATTTATTATCAGACGTTTAGGTTGAATATTTAGTCAATAATTAACTGATTGATTGTTTTGTTTACAGGATAGCAGACTAGCAGCTGCTAGATGTCCAGGAGCCTTTTGAAAGCTGCTGATGCTGCGTGGCAGTGTTGACCTTTTAAAGCGTCTGCTTTATTCATTTCTGCATTAATGTAACGTTTCTCTATGCATTTCCAGATTTCTTCTCAATTAAAAGCTGATATGTTACATTTGTTCTCAGTTTCTGGACACATTAATCTGTTGTAAAGGCTGCGGATATTTATAATTTTATAATTAAAAACAGCTTCATAAAATTCTGTACAACTGATGAATAAATTCACCTGAAGCAGAGAGAGAAGCTGCTGTTCTGATTTTTAATTGTTTAATAAATCAGTGATTTTTGATTGAATAATAATAATAATAATAATAATAATAATAATAATAATAACAATAATGACAATATCCCTATAAATGTTGGATTTTCTTGATCAGCTGAATATTTTCCATCTGGGCTGAAACTCTGACATGATTATATTCCAGTTTAGGAACAATGTCGCCATCTAGTGGTGGAATCCAGGCGGAGCAACGTTTGGTTGATTAGTCAAAATGTTTGACTTTAGTTTTTAAAATCTAACATGATGCAGTTTGTTTCAGTATAAATTTATTCACCCAGATCACAGTATCTGTGCTTTTCCCTCACAATCCGCATTTAAATGTGTTTAATTGATCTGATGTAATATTTTAAATCAGATCTAAAAAATATCTTCTGCCTCTGGAAGAAGAAAATGATCATAATTAACAGAAATAAAGGCTTGAAACCAATCAGCCTGTGTGTAATTTATTCTGGGGTAACTGACACAAATCTGCTTTTTTTAAATTTTACTTTATTTAATTGGTATGTTTATAGACGACTTAATGAAATGCTAGAAATAAATCAAATCTAAATTGTTAGAAACTTGGAGTCTTTAATTAGCATTATATATTAAAAACATTTGGTTTTGTTTCTGTTGATTAAAAGTTTCCAGAAAAGTCAGAAAAATAAGACGAGGAGCTTCAGGCTGACAGATTTAAAAATAAACTGGTTAAAAACAAGATTCAATAAATCACTAAATAATTCAACAAAACATTTCATTAAACAGGTCAGGAGAATTTTATTAATCAATTTGTTTACAGTCCATATATAGTTGAAAAAATGACAAGAAAACATAAATACTATATACAAATAAAAAAAATAAAGGGTGAAGAAAATAAGTTAAGGCTCCATCCTCTGTCTCAAAGCCAGATTAATAATAATATGATCATTTTAATTCTATTTCTTTATTATTTGTTTTTAACTACTTATGTCAGGTTCAAAGTATTTCAGTAACTAAAACAGATTTAGTTTTTTATTGTAATGGCAAGATAGAAATATTTAGAAACATCTCAAAATTCACTACTGTTAGTTATTCAGTGTGATTTATGTTGATGCTCTTATTTTGAAATGTAACCAGTTTTTCTAAGTGCTTATTAAGCTCATAACAATAAATAAATCAGTGAGAGTCCGATTCCAGAGAAGTGAGCTGGTGACATTTTAAAAATAATAAGTTGAATGAAGATTTATTTTCATGGCGCTTGAGAAACGCCAACTTCGTTTCCAGACATCCCTACTGGAACAGAACCGAGTCTACCGGACCATCAGGTATGAAAGCAGCTTTAGGTTTAAATATTTTTCTCAGAAGGCTAAGATAACGACAGTTGAACTATAAACATGTTGAATAAAAAGATTTACTATGTAAATCGCAGAATGCTCCTTCCTACGCTTGTGTGTTCTCGCCTGTGTGAGTTTTCACATGAATACTCAAGTTCCCTTTCTGGGTAAAGCTTTTTCTGCAGATCAGACAGGAAAAAGGTTTCTCCCCTGTGTGGGTTCTCATGTGACAAGCCAAGTGATTTCTGTTCCGGAAGGACTTACCACAAACATCACAAGGATACGGCTTCTCCCCTGTGTGTGTTTTCATGTGCTGAGCTATGCTGCTGCAGTCTGTGAAAGATTTACCGCACAGCTTGCAGTCGTACGGCTTCTCCCCAGTGTGAGTCCTCAAGTGGTTGGTCAAATGGCTTTTGTTGACGAACGACTTGCCGCACACTTTGCACGGATATGGCTTCTCGCCTGTGTGGCTTCTTATGTGGTCGGTCAGGTTACCCTGTTTGGTGAAACTCTTTCCACAAGTCAGGCAGGAGAAAGGCTTCTCACATGTATGAGTCCTCATGTGGTTGGTCAGATGACTTTTATTGATGAAGGATTTACCACAAACTTCACAAGGATACGGCTTCTCACCTGTGTGGCATCGTATGTGAACGGACAAGTTCCACTCCTTGATAAAACTCTTTCCACAAGTGGGACAGGAGAAAGGCCTCTCACCTGTGTGGATTTTCATGTGGACAGTCAAGTAGTTTTGCTGTGAGAAGCGTTTTCCACACGCCACACAGAGGAACGGTTTCTCGCCTGTATGGGTTCTCATATGAGTAGCCAACTGGCAACCGAAGCTGAAGGATTTGCTACACAGCTCGCATGGGAACATCTTCTCGCCCGAGTGGGTTCTCATGTGAATGTGGAGGTTACTTTTCTGAGTGAAACCTTTTCCACAAGTCGGGCAGGAGAACGGTTTCTCGCCCGTGTGCGTTGCCATGTGAATGCTCAAGTTACCTTTCTGGGTAAAACCTTTTCCACAAGTGGGGCACGAGAACGGCTTCTCGCCTGTGTGGGTTCTAATGTGGACGGCCAAGTTGTTTTGTTTGGTGAAAGCTTTTCCACAGGATAGACACTGGAAGGGTTTTTCACCAGAGTGACTTCTTGTGTGTTTGGCCAAATGACTGCTACTTTCACAGGTTTTCTTGCACACTTTGCAAATATGCAGCGTCTCACTGTGGTCGCTTTCTTGCTGATTGTCGGCGTCAGTTGAGTTTGTAGAGAGGATTTGGTTCTGGTTCTGGTTCTGGTCTTCATCAGGACTACTGGAAAGATCCTCCTGTTCCTCTTTAACCTCTTCAGATTCCAGTTCCTCCTTCGCCTGGATCATCTGAAGTTCTGGTTCTCTGTGGAGGAGAACCTCACTAGGCGGAACCGTAAAGGTTTCTGCCTCCTGCTTCACCACTTTGTTGCAGATGCTCAGTTCAACCTGTTCTTCCTTGACTGGTTGATGTTCCTCAGTTGTCTGTGAATCTGGTTCGGTGTTCTCCGGAGGAGGATTCACCGTGAACGAGTCAGTCTCCTGCTTCACAACAAACTGCTCTGCACCATCAAACAGTTCTACCTGTTGGTCTTCTTCCTCTTTTATCTCCGTCAGCAGCTTTGGTTCTGGTCGTTCTTGTTCTGGGTCGTTTGGTTTGATCTTGTCAGGGTTGAAGTTCCCTTCCTTGTTAATGAGAAAGTGATCATCAACAACCTCCCAGGTAAACGCCGACATGATGAAGACGACGGCCTGACGGAAAGAAGAACAAGTAAAAATTAATTTTTTACCATCAGATGAACAAAATATAAACAGGATCAAGTCAAAGTAATCTGAAGGGGAAAATGTCACTGGGGAGAGAGATCCCAAGGCCATTCAGCGATTTATAGACTAACAACAGTATTTTAAAGTCTATTCTCTGAGCTACAGGGAGCCAGTGGAAGGAGTTTAGAATTGTCTTTATGTGGCTCTGAAGGTTCGGGTCGGAGTCCATCACTACAACCAAATTTCTAACCCGATTGCTAGTTTCTAGCTGTAATAACTGAATTTGTGTGCTGACTCTTTAGGTCCAAAGATAGTAACTTTATTTCTGTTCAGTTGGAGAAAATTATGGCACATAGATGCATTGATTTGTTCTAAGCACCTGTTCAGTGCCTGGATGGGTTCAGAGTCGCTGTAATGACTCTGAACCCATCAGAGTCATTATGATACCATCAGGTATGCAGATGATCCCATTACTAGATTAGCTACCATAACTAATGTAGTTAGAAAGTTATGGTGTCATCTACATTTCAGATGATATCATAACTATCATCTGCATAGTTATGGTAGCTAATCTCTTTACTTGTTGTAACCTGAGATATTGGGATCATGTAGATATTAAAGAAAAGGGTTTGCTATATCATCATAGCAGTTTTGTCCCCTATGATGAGAAATTGATACAAAAAAATCCCTATTCTTTAGGCAAGACCCAACCCAGTAAGGTACTGTTCCAGAGTCAAACCCAACTCTCCAGTTGGAATAATATATCATGGTCTATGGTGTCAAATATTTTAATTGTTCACTCTGTGGTTCTTTCACAATCTGTATTTATGTGGATGCAGAATCGCCTCAACTGACTCATTTTGATGTGGAAGACGTGTTGAACTCCAGCCTGATCTCATTTAAACGCTTTAACGGCTAAAACATCTGTTCATTTACTCATCTTAAAGGTTAGGTGACCGAGGTTTCCTCTCCCAATATGGCGGACGTGTCGCCGCATCTAAAGAACACTGTTAGCTTGTAATTGCTGACACCGTTCGTTAAAATGATTCTCTTACCCGGTTATCTTGTACTCTTTGGTGACAGAAAACGCAACCCAGTTCCCAATGAACGTTCAGTGTTGTCGGTGTGAACTCATCTTTATCCTTTTCTCTAAAGGGGAACCGGTTCCTTCTTATGTCCTGGGGTTAGCTTCTCACTTAGCTCGGATGCTAACCCCTCTCCCTGCGGCTGTTGCTGCTCTGTAAACGGAGAGACAGCGCTGTGACCAGCCGGCTGAAACGGCTGAGTGCGTTTAATGAGATAAAATATGAGGGAAAACTCAATAAAGAGCAAAAGAGCACAAACTTTTTAATTGATCCTTTTTCCTTCGTTCTCTTCTTGTTGACACCCAGCCTGCAGATGGACGCATTACCGCCACCTGTCGGACTCTGGAGAGCAGTGCAACTGATTGGGGGAAAAAACACGACATCTAAAAAGGTTTGTAAATTCTGTCTTTAAAAAATCACTGTTGTTGATATCTTGTGAGAATTAAGTCTCATTTACAAAATTGATATATATTAATCATGCTGTGCTGCTAAAATATTTGTAGCACAGTTGATTGACACCAAAATGTGAGGTTGGTTGACCCTTGATGACCTCTGGAAACATTTATTAATATCTTTAACATGAGAACAGTACACACACATTTTTTGCTGCACAAACATAACACAGTTGATTAACACAATATTTCATTTGATTTTATAATTGTGATGGTTGGTTGAGTCTGAGTTTGTGTTATTTCTTCTTTTCCTCTGTGGCTGTTTAGTCGTGTGTTTTATCTGAAATCTTGTAAATCATTTTAATATTTTATGCAGAAGCATATAAAGCACATATAAAACTATCCACCATGTTTTACCCTTTTTATTGTTTTTACAAATCAATCTTAAGCAACATAATGGAGCCTTTAGCAGAAAATTGCAAAAGAAAAGCCTTTGATGTCAAAGTAAAAACAGATTTCTATAAAATAATGAGAAATACAAATGTGTAACATAAAATAAGTGGTTGAATAAATATTCACCCCATTTGACTCAGGGGTGAGTCAAATGTGCATCTAAAATGTGCAACGTTTAGATGCACATTTGTTTGGAATCAGAAAGTCGGTGTGAAAAGGTTTAGACATCTGGACGCTGCAGTTTTCCTTC
This sequence comes from Xiphophorus maculatus, assembly GCF_002775205.1. Lineage (NCBI taxonomy): Eukaryota > Metazoa > Chordata > Actinopteri > Cyprinodontiformes > Poeciliidae > Xiphophorus > Xiphophorus maculatus. The sequence goes on from NC_036451.1 coordinate 30,134,209, forward strand.
ATTCTTCCTAACAAAACGGTTGAAGCTTCTCAATAAGCTTTTCTCTGATTGGTCGAAGTTTTCTTTAATCTGCCTGCAGTAGCCAGGATACTGATGAACCAGTGAATGGACCGTCCAGACAGACGAGTCTTTATTTACAGACTCACTGCTCTCAATTGATCCCAGATCCAGAAACTAGAAACACCAAAGGGAATGAATATTTATGCAATCAATTATTTTTTATTAAATATTATTTAATTTTAATTATTTTTGCAGAAATCAATATTCACTTTGACATTAAACAGTTTTATCAAAAAGTTAAATTCTTTTACATGCACATTTATTATGCAGAAAAACAATCAAGAAACAGCAAAACTAAGAACAATTCAGATGAAGGATTCCAGCAAACATACAGAATAAAAGATGCTCCTTGATCAACTGGAAACTATTTGCAATCAGGTTTGATATGAAACAAAGGACAAAAATTATTTTTACAGGCAACAGGGCTGATAAAAAGATAAACGTTTTAAATAACGTTCTATATTTTGAATAGCTTACAATTAAGACAGCTGCTGGTTTTCTACTATATAGAAATATACTGATTTCCCCTTGCATAAGCCAGTTAGCATGAAATGCCTTTTTACAGGTGAAATCCTAAAAATACAACGTGAGGATAACAATAATACATACATAAGTAATAATAATAGCCCTGGGTCACATTCCTTCCGCTTGTCAAAAGATATTCTACAAACTTCTTTTTAAGGCTTATTTACATACATATCCAGTCAGATTATAACTGGAACTGAATAATTTACCGAGCAGGTAATTTAGTGCTTGAATGAGTCCGGCTGTTAAACTGGAGAATTTCTTTCCACAGAGAAGACATTCTCACCTGTGTGGCTCCTCAGGTGATCGTCCAGCTGAATGTTGTTGGTAAAAGACGATTCGCAAAGATTACAGGAAAACCTCTTCTTGAGCTTCTTCTCTGTGTGATTTTTTATGTGTTTAACCATAGACATCTTGTTGGTAAATAATTTACCACATTCTTCACATGAAAAGGGTTTCTCGCCTGTGTGACTCCTCCGGTGACGGTCCAAGTTACCTCTGGATATGAAGGATTTATCACAAAGGTCACAAGGATAGGGTTTCTCACCAGTGTGAGTCCTCATGTGACACGCCAAGTTAAATTTTGTATGAAAAAATTTAGGACACAGGTCACATGGAAACGGTTTCTCCCCTGTGTGACTTCTCATATGTTTAACCACAGCCAACTTGTCAATAAAAAAATCCCCACAAACTTCACATGAAAACGGCTTCTCGCCTGTGTGAGTCCTCCTGTGGCGGTCAAAGTTAATCTTGGCTGCGAAGGTTTTATCACAGAGGTCACACGGATATGGCTTTTCAGGGAGGTGAACTCTAGAGTGTTCTTTTAAAGCGCCTTTACTTGTGTAGCTTTTTCCGCAGGTGGGACACAAGAATGGCCTCTTGTTTGAGTGGAGTTTGACGTGACGAACCAGACCTCGTTTGTTTTTGAAAGACTTATCACACAAACCACACGAGAACAGCTTCTCGCCTGTGTCGACCATGTTGTGTGTTATGCTGTGTTTTTTCAGGCTGCTTTTGCTCACATAGCTTTTTCCGCAGATTGGACACGAGAATGGTTTCTCGCCTGTGTGGAGTCTCATGTGACAAACCAGATTTTGACTCTTGGTGAAAGATTTATTGCACAATCCACATGGGAATGAATTCTCTCCCAGATGGTCTTTGATGTGTGCGTTTAAGCTACTTCTGTTGATGTAGCTTTTCCCACAAGTCTGACACGAGAACGGTCTTTCGCCCGTGTGATTTCTCATGTGACGAACCAAATGACTGCTAAAGCTGAACGACTTACTGCAGACCTGACAGGTATGCGGTTTCTCACCGGTGTGGATTCTCATGTGAATTTTCAGGAGAGTTTTCCTGATTAAATGTTTTCCACATATTTTACAGGAACGCATGTTTTTCTTTAGTTTTTTCACTTTAGAGTGTTCAACACTTTCATTCTGATTCTTTGTTAGCTCTTCTTCTACATCTAATACCAGGTCTTTTCCATTGTATCCGTCCTTTGGTTGGTTTTCAGCTCCAGGGGAGTTGGAAGGGTGGATCTGGTCCTGGTTTGGATCCGGTTCACTGTGGTATTTTTCCTCATGCATAGGAGTTTCTCTGAAGGAATCCTGCTTTGCTACAAGTTGATCTTCATCCTGATCACTGTAGAGTTCCTCCTCTTCTTGTTTAATTTGTACAGTTTCTAGTTCCTCCAGTTCATCTTTAATCTGTTCAGGTTCTGGTTCCTCCAGTTCATCTTTAATCTGTTCCGGTTCTGGTTCCTCCTTCATCCCTGTGATCTGCTGCAGTTCAGGTTTACGCTGGAATATTTCATCAGAACCAGCAGAGACCCTAAAGGTGTCAGCATCTGGCTTCACTACAGACTTCTGGTCATGAAAGATGTCGAGCTCAACTTGTTCTTCTTTGATGGGTTGATATTGTGGCGCCTCCTTCATCTGGTTTAGATCTGGATCTCTGTGTTCCTCTTTCATCTCTAGATTGGTCGGTAAGTTGCGGTCACGAACTGAGTTGCTTTCTCGTTGAATGAGTAACCGATCACCAGCAACCACCCAAACGTTAACAGACATGATGCTGTTTGGAACCTGAAGGAACAACAAATTAAACACTTTAGTATTAAAGGTTTTGACAAAATATATTTACATGAATTGATTTGGATAATTTTTTTTAAAAAGCATAAAAACACCAGAAGATGTTTAGATATTAGGAGGTTCCAGTTCAGGTTTCTATAACAGTCATGTTCCTCCTGTTCACGTTTTCTACCCTATAATGTTTTTTTCTTCACTTTGACTTCAACAGAACATTATGAAAAATGCAGCATGAAGGAAAAGCACATTTAGTCATATTTTACTAATTCTACTGCAAAATAGTGAATTTTGAAACATTTTTGAATTTTGGTTAAATCATCTGTATGGAAAAAAATGCAAAGAAAAGGTCAAAAACTTTTGTTTCTCTGTGAAATCCTCCCACAAGCTTGTTAAAATTCAAGCCTTTGGCAGAAGCAATTTGTCATCTGTGAATATTTTGACAATTTTTGGAAGCATAATTTATTTTTTAATTTATTAAGATGTGGGTTTTTAGATTCTTTTCTATTATTGTGTGACAGAAAATAATCAGTCACCCTTTCACAATAAAACCCTGATGGCAGTTCTGCTGCCAGAAGTGCTATGCTAACACTGAGGTTAGCTTGCCAACTTGGGGCTCCATGAAGCCGTTAAAATTTGACTCAGTTCTGCCACATCTGGACGAGAAACGGACTGAAACATGACTGACAAGGTAACGTCAAAATATCTGCAATGTTACAATGTTTCTTATTTATAAAAGAACCTGCATGTTAAAGCATATTGGCCATTCAAATCAATAATGTCTCTAAGTTTAATGTTGTAGCATAACTTCATTCCTTCATGACAGGCTGACAAGTTTCACTTATGATTCCTGGGAGAGTGGAATGGTTCCCTTATTCAACTAAAGAAACTCGCAATTTATTCAAAAGTTAATAATAAATTATTAATCATAACATTAATAATGTCATAAGCCAAACATTAATGCTAATTTTGATTAATTTTGACTGCTTGGAGAATCACGTTTATATGCGTTGTTTTATTGAATGCATTTCCTTTTGTATCCTAGTCTTTTATACTGTGGATAAAACTGTGAATATGTGGCTATGAAACAAAATTTTTAATGCAATTTACCAGAAAATACTAATTGCTAAATTCAAATTAAATTCAAATTCAAAAATACTTTATTGATCCCAAAGGGAAATTAAATGTTGTAGATCATAAACTGGAACAATATGAGACAGTGGAAATTAAATGGTTAAGAAGTTATTCCTGCAGGTGGCAACAGTTTAAGTTAGAAAATAATTTGTTGAGTCCCCCAGGGGTCAGTATTGGGAGCAAAACTCATTATTTGCTCCATATCTCATACACTACAATAATTTTACCTTGTTTATCTTACTGGACTGAGGTCTGGGGCGTTATAGGACTTTTCTCTTAGAGCAACACAGATAATTGATCAAGATGAATGTCAGAATCACATCAACATATTTTCCTTCCATTCCAGATGGTTGAAATAGTAAGACTACCACTTAATGTTATTTAAATGATGAAAACGCACAAATTCACAAACTAAAAACAACATATTCCCAGCAAACATTTAAAATGTTTGTCTCTTATAAAGTGGGGGCAAAAATAAAGATTACTAAATGTAGAAAGTTAAAATAACTAGCAGGATATCTGTGTTTTTGGAGTAAAACTTTAGAATGGGTTAAATGAAACCTATAGCAATGAAATCAGTTTTACAAATGTTTTAGGGTTTACAAATAGGAAGTCAGATGTGTTACTGGGTGTTTGGTTGTTTGTTTTTTGTTATATATGTTTTTTATGTGTTTGATGTTTTCATGATGAAAGAAATTTTGAACTGCCTTGTTGCTATAAAAAAATAACCTTGACTTAATTTAGTTTACTTATTTCACAAAAATCAAAAATTGTATAGCCTAACTAGTAGAACACGCAACTTTGCTCAATATGAGCCATAAATTGCCCTGAAGGGAGCTTAAAACCAGCACTTCCGCTCCCTGTACTGATCAACTTGTCGCTCTTTCCTCTCCCAATATGGCGGACACGCTGACGTGTTATAGCACCTAGCAGTCAACGCAGAAGCTAGCAATCATTTGTTGCCTTAGTTGGTCAAAAGACGGTTCTCTTACCGGATAGTGTTGCTTTTAGTCCCCAGAAGAAGATCCGGCGGCCGCGCCGCGTCCAGTAAGAGTCCAAAAATCTTCGTGTGAAGTTTTTTTTTTTGCGATTCTCTCCAACTAGAAACTGGTTAGTTTTCCTGACAGTTAGCTTCTCATGAATACCGGAGGCTAACTGGTCTCACTCAGGATGTTTGACCTCCTTAAACAGACAAACATCGGCATCAAAGTAAGAATGTGAATATTATCGGAGCTCACAATGAGACAAAATGTGGAGATTATAAAGGTTTAACCGAAGAGCAGAACGAAACCAACGTTCAAATTCCTTCTTCTGCTTTTGGTTGTGGCGGTTGCCTATGCCTACCGAGCTCTTCTTCTGTTTAACGGCGGTTCATTGAGCAACGTTTTGGTGAGCATTATCGCCACCTACTGGAATTGGGTGTGGGTCGGGATGCTAAACACATTACACAGAGTTATAAACTAAGCAATAAAATAAATATGATTAAAAACTCACAAAATCTATATTCTCTATGTGATTCAGAAGCAGAGAGTTTATCCAAAATGTCTTGTATGTCCAGATGTAACTTGTAACTGAGTATTTAACTCTCTTCTTGAAAACAAATACAAAACAATTCTGTCCGATTTTTTCCCAGTTTTAAACAAAACTCGGTTATGATTATTTGCCCTGTTTTTCTCATTTTGACTGCTCTAAAACATATCAAGAAAAAGTTTAAAGTATTTGATAAAATGTAAACTCAAGTTCTGAGTAACTGATAAAATTATCAATAATTTCATATAAAAAATGTACATCAGACGGACCAAAATATAAAGTTAAGTGGAAATTTTGGTATTTTAAGGACGAAAATTACAATAATTCATAAAAGTAACTAAAATATAACGAAATCAGGCAAAAGAAAATTTCTCCAAATCAGTTTGTTGAAACAACGTATCAGCTGCAGGTCTGTGTCTGGTCAATTTTTGTTCAAGTTTGTTCTTTATTCAGCAGGTGGAAACTTTTACCCAAGAGTAGAAATATTTCACAATAAAATCACTCAAGTAAAAGTACAATACTTTTAAAAGTACACTTTCTTAAAGAAGTTACTCAACTAAATTTAGTTGAATAAATGTAACTAGTTACTACCCAGTTCTGGTGTTGACTGTCGGTTGATGATGATCTACACAAAGCTGCTACTCCATCATATATGGACTTAAATTTGATGCTGTTTTATAACACAGTTTGTTCCTAATTTTTTTAAACTTTGTCTCTATGTTTTCATGTCTTACTTGTAATATTAATCAGACTTGAGTAAATCTGAACATCAACCCAGGTTCCTACCTAATAAAACCATAAACTTGGTTTATGCATTTCCTCTTACAATCTGCTTACTGAAAAAAATCAGAACAAAATCACAGATCCTCTTCATCAGGCGACCCTACCCACTCGTCTTCATATTCTAGACCTTGTGCTGATTTATGGTATTAAGTGGGAGAAAATAAGAGAATTCATTTAAAACACTGTCCTGTCTGACCATTTAAAAAAAGGGTTTAATTTACTAAAACAATCCAAACCTGAGAAAATGTTGTTATAGTAAATCATCAGTTGTAACAAGTTCTAAAAAAATAACTTCCATTATTTTTCTCTTGATCTAAAAAAACAGAGCAGGTGGCAGCAAATTTATATCTGCACTTTCCTGAATTTATGTTATTGTTCCACTAACGTCCCTGAAGCATGAAGAACACGCTTGAACCAAAAAACTCTTTCACAAGCTTTTTAATTCCTGTGAAATAATATTTCACTGCGTTTCCTCCAGGTGTTAATCAGATAAACAATCCTCTTGTGAGCAGCTGCATGAAAAATACATGAAATACTTATATAATATCCTTTTGTCTGTTTTCTTCTTCTTGGTTTTGTTTCATTTTCCACATCTGTTCTTTTCCAATTTCAAATTATTTTAATTTCATGCTCCAAAAGTATTTGACACTTTGAACCCAAACTGTAAAAAAAAAAAAAAACATTTCACATAAGACACCGAGAAATTTATTTCCTCCTTTAATTGAATTAATACAAAGCAGAATACATAAAAAACTTCAAGTATGTGCAGGTATTTCTTTCAATGTTTAGGAGTTTTAGACAGGAGGTGAAAAACTCAGTATGATTAAAAATCTCATTTTCATCAGTCTTCTGGGCCATTCAGCAGGAAAACAAGATAATTAAAACTAGTTTGACAAACAGCCTGAAGCACTGTAAAAATCTTCAATAAGAAAAACTTTTCTGTTTAGATTTCATTTAATTTCAAAATATTTAAGAACCTCCACGTTTAAGGCAATGTGACAACAGCTGAAATGAGTCCATCTCTGCCTTTAAAGGCAAATTAATCTGCAAAACATTAGCAAAGCAGCGAAAGGAACATTTATACTGTGAAACAAACTGGCAGCATGAACAATGCAAACCACAGTGGTCTCAAAATTGAGCCTTCAGGGACTCCATAGATTTATAGACCTTGAGCACCAAAGTCCAGCTCGTCTTCGTTGCTTTGAGCTGAATGGGCCAAAATTCATGGCCAGGATCTATAGATGGATGGTTTTGGATATTTTTTTTGGAAACAAAAATCTGAATTGCCCTGTTTGCTTTGGTATAAAACGGTTTACAGGTAAAACAAAACAAACAAAAAAAAGTAGGTCGAGTAGAGCAGCAACGGGTCACATTCCCACTGTGGGTCAAATAAATGATGTTTTACAAACTTTAACATCTTTTCTAAGGTTTATTTTCACATATATGTGCAGTCAGTTTATATCTGGCAGTGAATAATTTACCGCACAGTTCACAGGAATACGACTTTTCTCCTGTATGAGTCCGGATGTGCATCGTCAGACTGTACGGTTTGGAGAACTTCTCTCCACAGGTGACGCATGAGAAGCCCTGCTCACCTGTGTGGCTCCTCAGGTGATTGTCCAGCTGAATGCTGGAGGTAAAAGACGCTTCACAAACATTGCAGGCAAACTGCTTCTCGTCTGTGTGACTCCTCAGGTGTTTGGCTATACTGCTCCTGTCACTAAAAGATTCTTCACACTTTTTGCATGTAAACTGCTTGTTGCCTTTGTGGGTCCTCATGTGTTGGGCCACGTTAGCTCTGCTTATGAATAATTTACCGCACAGGTCACACGCATAGGGTTTCTCGCCGGTGTGGGTCCTTCTATGGCAGCCTAAATGAAATTTGGTATGAAAAGATCTGGGACACAGATCACACTGAAAAGGCTTCTCGCCTGTGTGACTTCTCATGTGTTTAACCACAGCCAACTTATCAATAAAAACATTACCACAAACTTCACATGAAAACGGCTTCTCGCCTGTGTGAGTCCTCCTGTGGCGGTCGAAGTTGATCTTGACCGTGAAAGCTTTATCACACAGGTCACACGGATACGGCTTTTCAGGCAGGTGAACCTTGAAGTGCGCTCTTAAGCCATCTCTACTGGCGTAGCTTTTTCCACAGGTGGAACATGAGAATGGCCTCTTGCCTGTGTGGAGTTTGCTGTGACGATCCAGACCTCGTTTGTTTCTGAAGGTCTTATTGCACGATCCACACGAGAACAGCTTCTCGTCTGTATGAACTGTGATGTGTGTTTCACTGTGTTTTTTTAAACTTTTTCTGCTTACGTAGCTTTTTCCGCAGGTTGAACACGGGAATGGTTTCTCCCCTGTGTGGAGTCTGATGTGATAAACCAGATTTTGCCTCTTGGTGAAAGATTTATCACACAATCCACATGGGAATGGCTTCACTCCAAGGTGAGCTTTGATGTGTGCGCTTAAGCTACATCTGTTGATGTAACTTTTTCCACAGGTCTTGCATGAGAACGGTCTCTCACCTGTATGGGTTCTCATGTGCCGAACCAAACCACTGCTATAGCTGAACGGCTTACTGCACACTTTACAGGTATGCGGCTTCTCATTAGTGTGGTTTCTCATGTGAATTTTCAAGGCAGTTTTTCTGATGAAACGTTTTCCACATATTTTACAAGAACACATGTTTTTCTGGAGCTTTTTCATTTTTGAACGGTCAACAATGTTGCTCTGATTGACTGTCAGCTTTTCATCTCCATCTAGTCCATCATTGTATCCGTCCTTTGGTTGGTTTTCAGCTCTACAGGAGTTTGAAGGGTGGATCTGGTCATGGTTTGGGTCTGATTCACTGAGATATTTTTCCTCATAAATGGGAGTTTCACTGGAGGAATCCTGCTTCACTAAAAGTTGACCTTCATTCTGATGACTGTAGAATTCCTCCTCCTCTTGTTTAATCTGAACAGGTTCTTGTTCCTCTTTAATCTCTGGAGGTTCTGGTTCCTCCTTTGTCTCCATCATCTGTTCATTTTTATTTTGAAATATTTCATCACAACCAGCAGCCACCATGAAGGTGTCAGCTTCCTGCTTCACTACAGATTTCTCTTCATGAGAGACGTTGAGCTCAACTTGTTCTTCTTTGATCCGTTGACATTCTGGTTCCTCCTTAATCTCTGTAATCTGCTGTGGATCTGGTTCCTCTTTCATCTCTAGATCATTTGGTAAGTTGTGGTCATGAATGGAGTTGCTTTCTGGTAGAATGAGGAACTGATCACCAGCAACCACCCAAATATTAACAGACATGATGCAGTTTGGGACCTGAAGGTAGAACAAAACAAATTTAATAATTTTGACAAAATGTATTTATATGCATTGTTTACCTTATAAAAACAAACAAGCAAACAAAACAAACTGATTTCAGGTGTTAGTAGGTTCCAGTCCATAATAATATGCCACCCATGCTGGGCATCCATTTAATCAAACGAACTGGTCAGGATGGATCGTCTTGCATCCACTGAACTGAAGGCATCGCTGCCAAACTCAACGTCTACGTCCTGAAGCTGGACAGTCGTCTTCAGCCTGACAAAGACACACGCACCAAAAGTTGCTTCCTATTTTGTTGGATGAAGAAAGTGGTTTTGAAAGATTTAAAGTGTAACCTGATGAACTTTTAAAGAGTAATTTTATGCGCATAAAAAATGCTTTTGAAGAGATATTTAATCTGCCGCAAAAATAAGGACTATAAAATAATTAAGATTGCTAGAAGTAGTTTCTGGGGTAAAACTTAAATGGGAGAATTAAATCAATACAAAAAATGTGTTTACAAATTAGAGGAGTCAATATTATTTTTGTTAATAGACATTCCTTTGTGTTTACTTGTATCCACTGCTGTAGACCTCCTCCAGATAATCCTACATTGGAGTCATAAAACGCTGAAGAGCTGGTAGACTGTAGAGGCCTAACTCCACGAAGCTGAAGTTGGTTTCCGATTCCAGCTTCTGATTTGGGAAATGGCTAAAGGGCGATTCCACCTAATTTTTCACTACCTTCTGCATCTTTAATCAACTCTAGTTTAAAAACTACAAACCTGGACTGGATTATTCTGCTCTAATAGCAGAATATTTAGAACCATGTTTGAGATTTGTGAAACCTTTACATGATTTGTGAAACTTAACTGAAGTTTAGATTACTATTCACACTTGTTCCATGCAGTTCATTTTTTCAAATTCAAATTAAATTATAATTCAAAGCCACTCTATTAATCCCAATGGGAAATTAAATGTTGGTGTAACTCATTAATTCTTCAAAGAGTTATTGTAGATGGTGATGGCTGCTTGAAGGAAAGATCTTCTGCAACAGTCTGTTAAGTGAAGTGAAGTTTCACAAATCAGAAAAAGGTTTCACAAATTCCAAACATGGTTTTAAATATTCTGCTATTAGAGCAGAATAATCCAGTCCAGGTTTGTAGTTTTTAAACTAGTGTTGATTAAAGATGCGGAAGGTAGTGAAAAATTAGCATTTCCCGAATCGGAAGCTGGAATCTGAAACCAACTTCAGCTTCGTCCCAATTCGTACGATACATAATTTCGTTTAATGAGCCGTAAATCCCTGTGTGAGTTGGATTAAAATCACAACACCTCCGCTCTGTTTAACGGTTAACTCGCCTTTGTTTCCCCTCCTAATATGGCGGACACGCTCACATGTTTTAGAAGCTAGGAGTCAAAGCAGCAGCTAGCAGGTATTTGTTGTCTAATTTAGTGAAAAGACGGTTCTCTTACCAGCTAACCCTGTTTTATTCTTTAGAAGAAGAGCCAATAGCCACACAGCGTCCAACTAATGTCCAATAATCTCCTCTGTGAAAACTTTACGTTCGTTTCTCCAGCACGAAACTGGCTGCTTCTCGTCATGAGCTTTAGCTTCTCAGATAGCTAGGAGGCTAACTGGTCTCGCTCTGGGCGCTGAAGCTGCTAAAACAGACAAACATCGCTATTAAAGTAAAACTGTCAATATTACCAGATTTCACGACGAGCCAAGATATGAAGACCGGTTTAAATGAAGAGCAGGACGAAGCAGCGTTCTTCTTCTCCTGTAGTATTTTTCTTCTTCTCTTGTTTTGACGGTTACCAAGAAACTCAAGCCGTGTATCACCGGCACCTACTGGTCTGGAGTACGGTTCAAAATGCTTTGTTATTTTACACCTTCAATATCGATTGTCATATTTTATAATGAATTTTGTTTTCCTAAACTACCTAATTAAACTTGGAATAATTTTATTTTATGAATTATCTTGTAGTACATTTATTTAATTAAATGTTTGTCTATTTTTTCTAAATTCCTTCAACATTTTATCTCCAACGGATTAAAATATGTTCTTCTTTCAAGCAACAAAATGGAAACTGGATCCTGTGGACAGGTTAAGCTTAAAAAAACCAAAAAAAAGTAAACAGTACAGACATAGATTATACAGAAAAATAAAAAGTAAAAGAAAAATATAAATTATATAACTGTGGCTCTGCTCCAATTGCCCAACTACACAAAAAATCTAATTCAGATGTCTAATAACTTATAAATAGTACTTATGGTGATTAAAGTTGATCCTAATAAACGTCAATCACCATAAGAAAGATGATCTTAAATTAAGCTAAAATATTTAAATTGTCCACTCGGACTATCAATTTTTAGAGTACTGTACTTCTCAGATCCCTTATCTAATTTAGTGTTAAAAGTGAAAAGGTCGTTATACAGGAGATTTTAACATGTTGCCACTGAAAGTGATAACAAGACGTAGCCGTTAATGCTATCTTCTACTGATGCTAACATTATCCATAGACCTTCCCACTCTTGTTTTCATGCTCTGGACCCACAAAGCTTTAAGTTGGGAAAAAATAATAGTAGCTCCTCACAACCCAGTCCTAATTATTATTTTTAACATTTCAGTTAAATTTACAATATACAGTATATTAGTAGATATTAATCAATGCTTTAACAACTTTTAAAGAGTAATTCTCAATTCTCAAAAAACAAAATATATGCTATCAATTTAATCTCTGTTCTTTCACAAGTTTATTTTTATTCCATTAAATGCCCTGAATGAAAAAAATACTTGAACCAAAAATGCAGTTGATTTAAAACAGAGACTTTGTTCACAAGCATTTTTGTTCTAATGTAAATTTCTTTCTGTTAAGCCATTTGGAGGTCAACTCAGCATTTATTTTCCTCCTTTTGTTAGATTAAATCAAAGCAGACCTAAAATAAAACTTCAAGTATTTGCAGGTATTTCTTTTTGTGTTTTTTATATTAAAAACTTTATTTAACCAGGAAGAAAAAAAGCCTTTGAGATTAAAATCTAATTTACCAGAATGTCCTGGGCTGAAAACAAAACAAGATAAAAATCAGAAAATGTAAATTTTCTTACAATAAGAGGATCAACAGCCTGAAACACTGTTAATATCAAAATTATAATTTCCCTTTAGCTTCATTTAATTTGAAAAGTTTTAATAACATCCACTTGTTTAACATATTTAAGGCAATGCAATATAAATATTCAGAATTTATACTGAGCAATAAATTGATATTTGCTCATATTGAAATTTGAATATGAAATGCAAACAAAGAGAGTCTCAAAAATGAGCCTTGAGGGACTCCATAAATTAAGACACGTTATATTAGACCTGAATGAGTCAATATTCATGGACATAAACAACAAATGGACTTGGGCATTTTATTGCTATTTATTACTATTTACCATGAAAATCTAAAAGTACAACAAAAAACTGAATTGCCCGAATTTAAACACATTTTTAAATGTTTGTTTAAAAAAAAGTAGGTAAATCATAGTGGCTATGGGTCACATTCCCACTGTGGGTCAAATAAATGATGTTTTACAAACTTTAACATTTTCCTAAGCTTTATTTTCACATACATGTGCAGTCAGTTTATATCTGGCAGTGAATAATTTACCGCACATTTGACAGAAATACGACTTTTCTCCTGTATGAGTCCGGATGTGCATCGTCAGACTGTACGGTTTGGAGAACTTCTCTCCACAGGTGACACATGAGAAGCCCTGCTCACCTGTGTGGCTCCTCAGGTGATCGTCCAGCTGAATGCTGTCAGTAAAAGACGCATCACAAACATAACTAGGAAACTGCTTCTCAGGCTTCTTGTTCGTGTGATTTGCCATGTGTTTCACCATGATGTTCTTGTCACTAAATAATTTACCACATGCTTCACACGAAAAAGGTTTCTTTCCTGTGTGAGACCACTTGTGGCGCTCCAAGTCCTTTTTGTCCAGTGATGATTTAGCACACAGTTCACACGGATACAGCTTGTCAGTCAGGTGAACTCTGCTGTGTGACGCAAGGCTGCGTAAGTGAGGGAAGCATTTTCCGCAGGTGGGACACGGGAACGGCTTCTCGTTTATGTGGCGTGTGGCGTGACGAGCCAGAGATTGACTGTGTCTGAAGGATTTGTCACAGGATTCACATGAGAACGGTTTCTCCTCTGTGTGGACTCTGAGGTGGCAAGTCAGATATTGCATCCTGACAAAAGATTTATCACACACGCTACAAGTGAACGGTTTCTTTTCCAGATGATCTTTCATGTGTGCGTTTAAGCTACCTCTATCAATGTAGCTTTTTCCACAGGTCGTGCATGAGAACGGTCTCTCGCCTGTATGGGTTCCCATGTGACGAACCAAATGACTGGTGCATCTGAAAGACATGCAGCAGACTTTACAGGCATGCGGCTTCTCACCAGTGTGGATTCTCATGTGAACTTTTAAGGTACATTTCTTTGTGAAATATTTTCCACATATTTTACAAGAATGCGAATGAATATTTAGCTTTTTCGCTTTAGAACAGTCATCACCGTCACTCTGATTCATTGTCAGCTGTGGATTTAAATTAAATATCTGGTGGCCATCATTGCATCTGTCCTGGTGTTGGTTTTCAGCTTCAGGGGAGTTTGAAGAGTGGATCTGGTTGTGGTGTGGGTCTGATTCACTTTGGTATGTTTCCTCATAGAGAGGATTTTCTCTGGAGAAATCCTGGTTCACTGAAAGCTGATCTTCATCCTGATCACTGTAGAGTTCTTCCTGTTCTCTTTTAATCTGTGTAGATTCATGTTCCTGCAGTTCTTCTTTAATCTGTTCAGGTTCTGGTACCTCTTTAATCGGTTCTGGTTCTTCTTTAATCTGTTCAGATTCTGGTACCTCTTTAATCGGTTCAGGTTCTGGTTCCTCCAGTTCTTTAGTCTGTGCCGATTTTGGATCCTCTTTAATATCCGTCATCTGCTGCAGCTCTGGTTTAGTTTGGAATATTTTATCATAAGCAGCAGCCACCATAAAGGTGTTGGCCTCCAGTTTCACCTCTTGACAGACATTAAACTCAACTTGTTCTTCTTTGATCGGTTGAAGTTCTGGCTCCTCTTTAATCTGCTGTACATTTGGTTGCTTGTGTTCCTCTTTCATCTCTATATCATTTTGTAAGTTGTGACCATAAATGGAGTTGCTTTCTGGTTTAATAAATAACTGATCACCACCAACCTCTCAAATATTTAGACATGATGCTTCTGGAGATCTAGAGGCAAAACAAACGAAACATTTTAATGTCAAAGATTTTGACAAAATACACATATGACTTGCTTCATTTACATTTGATAACTAAATGAATAAAAAGAACACCTGAAAGACTTCAGCTATTAGAAGGTTTCAGCTCATGTTTCTCCTGTGAAACACATCTTCTATTCATAACACAAATAGTTGAAAGAACTCAAACAAACAGCATATGTTTAATATAAATAATTTAATAAATGAAAAATATTTAAGCTAGAAATAACAAATTCCAAGGCAAGTTATAAAAGTTATTCTGTTACAAAAAGGAGCCAAGTTGCCTGAGAGGAAAACAGGGACAGTAAAATGCAAAGTGTTAAGATTACTGGTAGGCCATTTGGGTTGCTGTTGTTACGTTATATTGGCTTTAATGGGACCTCAAGTAATTAAATCAGTACAAAAAATACATGCTTTTTACTTACAAATTGAAAGAATCAATAGTGTTTACGTTTTTTGTTTAGACATATTTTCTTCTTTTATTTACAAAAAAAGAAAACATCTTAATATCCACTCTGAATGACCTATGAACCCAGTAAACTATAGAGGTCAAGCTACAAAAAACACTTAGTAACTATAAGTCGTATATTACTTTGAACTGGATTGATTGTTTCCCCTCTAAATATGGCGGACGCGCTGACGTGTTCAAGCGCCTAGCAGTCAGTAAGTCTCGTCTCTTACCGTTTAGTCTTACTTTTATTCCCTGTAAGAGGAGCTGAAGGCCACAGAGTCCAGTCCAACTGTCCAAAAATCTCCGTGTGGATCTTTTTTATTTGCTTCTTTTTAGAGAAGAAAAAGCTAGTTAGCCTCCGGGCTAACTCCGACCAGTTAGCCTCAGAGCTAACTGGTGTCTCTCAGGGTGTTAGAGCTGCTAAAATAGACACACGTCGGTGTTAACGGTACACTTCATATATTCTTCAGACAAAGAGACAAGGTGTGACGAGAGGTTTAAATGGAGAGCAGAACGAAACCAGAGTTGATATTTTGGTTCTTGAGGTTGCTAACCGGATTACTTCTTCCTTAGTTTGAAGCGGCGGCTTGCACACAAAAGCCTGCGTTACTGCCATCTGTCGGATTATATGGATAATTCTTTTCACTATATTCTCTTAACATACAGTACATGCACACTCACGCAGCGTCACGTTTTCCCATCCGTCACGTCACTTCTTACCTAGTTCCAGTCCTCCACAGTAGATATCATTCACATACTTCCTGTGCACACTGGAAAACAAATTTATCCTAAATCTTTGATCCCAAAAGTGAGCCGTGAGGCAAAACACAAGTAAAAAGGGGATGTTTGAGCCGAGTTCATGTTCATGCACATCAACAATAGATGATTGGACCTGAGCATTTTATTTCCATTGATCTGCACAATTGACCAAAAATCTGAAGTGTCCTGGTTTAAACAGAAAGGTATGAAATGTCTTGTAAATGATAAAATAGGTAATAGTTAATGTAGTTATGGGTTGGATTCCATCTGTGGGTCAAAAAAATAATGTTTCACAAACTTTATCATCTTTCTAAGTTTTATTTTCACATACATGTGCAGTCAGTTTATATCTGGCAGTGAATAATTTACAGCATAGTTGACAGGAATATGACTTTTCGCCTGTATGAGTCCGGATGTGCATCGTCAGACTGTATGGTTTGGAGAACTTCTTCCCACAGGTGACGCATGAAAAGACCTGCTCACCTGTGTGGCTCCTCAGGTGATCGTCCAGCTGAATGCTGTCAGTAAAAGACGCATCACAAAGACTACAAGGAAACAGCGCCTCAGGCGTCTTGTCTGTGTGAGCTGTTGCATGTTTTAACATAGTGTATTTGTTAGTAAATAATTTCCCACACAATTCACACGAAAATGGTTTTTCGCCTGTGTGAGTCCTCCGGTGACGGACTAAGTCGGTCCTGTTTACGAATGATTTGGCACACAGGTCACAGGGATATGGCTTCTCCTGCAGGTGAACTCTGCTGTGTGATTTAAGGTTGCGATTGTCGGTGTAGGATTTTCCACAGGTGGTGCACAGAAATGGTCTCTCAGCTTTGTGGAGTTTGACATGACGAACCAGATCTCTACTGCTTATAAAAGATTTATTGCACGATGCACAAGGGAACGGCCGCTCACCTGTATGGACTCTGATGTGAATAACCATATCTCCTTTGTTTGTAAAAGATTTATCACACAGTCCACACGAAAACGGCTTCTGGCCTCCGTGGACTAGGCTGTGTGTTTTTAGGCTACTTCTGGTTGTGTAGCTTTTTCCGCAGATGGGACACGAGAACGGCTTCCTGGCTTTGTTGTGTCTAATGTGACAAACCAGATCTTGATTCTTGGTGGAAGATTTATCGTACAATCCACAAGTCTCTCCCACGTAAGTTCTGATGTGTGCGTTTAAGCTACTTCTATCGATGTAACTTTTTCCACAGATCTTGCATGAGAACGGTCTCTCGCCTGTATGGATCCTCATGTGACGAACCAAATGGCTGCTATGGATGAAAGATTTACTGCAGACTTCACAGCTATGCAGCTTCTCATCGGTGTGGATTCTCATGTGAAAATTCAGGGAACCTTTCCTGATGAAATATTTCCCACAAATTTTACAAGAACATGTTTTTTTCTGGGACTTTTTGAGTTTAGAACAGTCAACACTGTCGCTCTGATTCATCACCAACTCTCGATTTCCATCCAATACCTGGTCGCCATCATTGCATCTGTCCTCATGTTGGTCTTCAGCTTCGTTCTCATACAAAGGAGTTTCACTGAAGGAATCCTGCTTCACTACAAGCTGATCTTCCTCCTGATTAATGTAGAGTTCCTGCAGTTCCTCTTTAATCTGTTCTGGTTCCTGCAGTTCCTCTTTAATCAGTTCTGGTTCCTGCAGTTCTTCTTTAATCAGTTCTGGTTCCCGCAGTTCCTCTTTAATCTGTTCTGGTTCCTGCAGTTCCTCTTTAATCTGTTCTGGTTCTGGTTCCTGCAGTTCCTCTTTAATCTGTTCTGGTTCTGGTTCCTGCAGTTCCTCTTTAATCTGTTCTGGTTCTGGTTCCTGCAGTTCTTCTTTAATCTGTTCTGGTTCTGGTTCCCGCAGTTCCTCTTTAATCTGTTCTGGTTCCTGCAGTTCCTCTTTAATCTGTTCTGGTTCTGGTTCCTGCAGTTCCTCTTTAATCTGTTCTGGTTCTGGTTCCTGCAGTTCTTCTTTAATCTGTTCTGGTTCTGGTTCCTGCAGTTCTTCTTTAATCTGTTCTGGTTCCTGCAGTTCCTCTTTAATCTGTTCTGGTTCTGGTTCCGGTTCCTGCAGTTCTTCTTTAATCTGTTCTGGTTCTGGTTCCTGCAGTTCTTCTTTAATCTGTTCTGGTTCCTGCAGTTCCTCTTTAATCTGTTCTGGTTCTGGTTCCTCCTTTGTCACCGTCATTTTCTGCGGTTCAGGTGTTCTCTGGCATATTTCATCCCAACCAGCAGCCACCATGAAGGTGTCAGCTTCCTGCTTCATTACAGATTTCTTGTCATGAGAGACGTTGAGCTCAACTTGTTCTTCTTTGATCGGTTGATATTCTGGTTCCTCCTTAATCTCTGTAATCTGCTGTGGATCTGGTTCCTCTTTCATCTTGACATCGTTTGGTAAGTTGTGGTCATTAATGGTATTTCTTTCCGGTTGGATTAGGAACTGATCAGACATGATGCTGCTGGAGACCTGAAAGATTGACAAAATGCATAATCACATGATTATCTGGAAAGACCAAAGCAGAATCAAGACTTTGACAGATTCAGAAGACAGAAACTGTCTCCCTGTTGACATAATGATATTATGGAAACACATAGCCACGAGTGGCCAGGATATTTATGAGACTGCTTAAAAACAGCAGCTTCAGCATTTTGGCCTTTCTTCAACATATCACAATATTTTGAATTGTTATTGCGCAATAGCCAGCCCCGCCCTAAACCTCACAACTCCCATGGACTGACTACTGACCAGCTCTCCGTCTAACGGGTCCAGAAAATCTCTAGAACCCTCGAGTCTTACTCTTAAATAGGTTTAGGGGAGATAATCTGTTCAAGCTGGTGTCGAGAGACTCATCTATCCTTTAACTACCTTCATTCCAAGAGTTATGACCTTTTTCAGTTAATGAAACAATCAGCTGAGTAGCCCTCGCAACTGCATAATTTCAATAACCACCCTTGTTAACGGCAACAACGAGCATTTGTTACAGACTAGACAATTTTTAGTGGCTCAACATAAGATTTGATTTGGTTTGATTCTTGTCTTTGTACGGCAAAATCCTCTTCTGAACAGAAGCAAAGCAGAACTGGTTGTTGTCTTCTGAAGACTCAGTTCTTCATCGCTCAATGATCTCAAAGTTCTGCATAATTCACATTTTGCAGATATTTCAAAGAAGCCACAACCAACATTCGAGGAATAAAAAGTATTTCTAGTTTAATGTAACTACTTAATAAATGTCTTATGAAATCAGATCAGATTTTTTATCATATTTGTGTTTCTTTAAGTTCAACGTTCACTTCCTGGTTTGATAAAGGTGTCTTAAATAGCCATCTGCCTCTGTCAATTAATGTATGCCATTTCCCCACCCAATATGGCGACCGTTTTGACGTGCATCTAGCAGTCAAAGTAGCAGCTATCAAGCATTTGTTGTTCGTCATAAGATGTTTCTTACCGGATTTCTATTCCTCAGAAGAAGAGCTGGAAGCCGCACAACGTCCAGACATGTCCAATAATCACCTTGTGAAGTTTTTTTTGTGCTTTTGTCTTAAATAGAAACTAGCTGCTTCTTCTCTGAGTTAGCTTCTCAGGTAGCTCGGCGGCTAACTGGGCTCTCAGTGTTGGAGCTTTAAAAACAGACGAACATCAGTGTTAAAGGTCTACAGTAATTACTATGAGAGCTCACAATGAGACAAGATGTGAAAAACGGTTTAATCGAAGAGCAGAACGAAACAAACCTTGATATTTTTTCTTCTTCTTTTAACACCTGATTGCTTCTTCCTTAGTTCTACGGCAGTTTGCTTCCAAATAGTTGCACTACCGCCATCTCTCGGATCATATATGTAAACATCATTTTCTTGTCACTATATTCTTTGTAAATCCAGTTTCTCATCAATTTGATTTAATCGAACAACCACAATTTCAGACCTCACTTCCCTACTAATCTCCAAGGTTACGCTTTGATTCACATTCTTCCTACAAGTAATAAAAACATAGTTTCTTTATTAACTATAAAATTGTTTCCCATATTAAAACGAGTACCATTCAAAAAAAAAGTTTAAAAAAGTTTTTTGACTTATAATCTCTTATCCCTGTATTTTTTTAACATCAATACTTTTTTTCCACTCTATTTGCATGCCTCACTTTTACCTCGCTTTTCTCATAACTTCTTACGTTCCCACCAAACTATGCATTTATTCTCAGATTTGGATAACTTTATCTGCATACCAATATTTACTTTCTAAATCGCCAACCAACCAATAATTATTTGTACTTCCTGTTTGAATCTTCACAAATGCTGTCTGTGAATCACTGCAAATAATTACTTTTCATATTCTATGCTAAATCCAAAAATATTGTAAGTAATTATTCTGCATATGTACTTAAATCGATTTAATGTTGTTTTTTAATAATCTTAAAATGTAACTCTGAAATCACTCACTTCTGTGTTTTGGTGTTTTGAACCATCAGCATAAATCTGCATATAATCACTGATTTCTAATGACTATAAAACTATTGGCTAATATTTGTCTTTTTTTCTCTTCTTAAAAACTGATAATGGTTTATGTACATCAACATAAACATGTACATGTAAGTTTTAAAGGCCTCAGTAATGTTGGACTAAAATCTGTATCATAAACTTTAAATACTCCAGCCATCCTATCTTTAAATTTCTTTCCCTTTTCCTCCAATAAGCTTCTAATCCAACCAGATTACAGGTGCAATGCCGCCTCCTACTGGACAGGAGATAAACACATTTTTAAAAACCATATTCTATCAAATAATGAACTGAATGTGCCCATATTTATGCATACCAACAACAGAGGGATGAATTTGAGCATTTTTGCTATTCATCTCCACAATTCATTAAAATCCATGAGGACAACAAAATATTTTTCTGCTGTGGTTTAAGCATATGGGTGTGAAATGGTGTGTTTACAGGTAAAAAAGAAAAGAGTAGATAAATCATAATAGTTATGGGTCACATTCCTTCTTCAGGTTAAATAAATAATGTTCTACAAACTTTAACATCTTTTTAAGGTTTATTTCTACATATATGTGCAGTCAGTTTATATCTGGCAGTGAATAATTTACCACACTGTTGACAGGAATACGGCTTTTCGCCTGTATGAGTCCGGATGTGCAAAGTCAGACCATACAGTTTGGAGAATTTCTTCCCACAGGTCACACATGAAAATGGTTTCTCTCCTGTGTGGGTCCTCAAGTGACGGGTCAGTTGACTGTTGTCCATAAAAGACACTTCACAAAAATTACAGGAAAATGGCTTCTTGCCTGCGTGACTTCTCACATGTCTAATTAGAGTGCTTTTGTCACTAAAAAATTTACCACATGCTGTACAGGAAAACGGCTTCTCGCCTGTGTGAGTCCTCCTGTGGCGGACCAAGTTAGTCCTGTTTGTGAAAGTTTTAGCACACAGCTCACACACAAACGGCTTCTGATGCATGTGGACATAGGAGTGTGTTTTCAGGCTGCCTCTACTTGGATAGCTCTTTCCGCAAAATCCACACGAGAACGGTTTCTCGCCTGTGTGGAGTCTGGAGTGACGAACCAGATCTCGGCTGTTTCTGAAAGATTTATCACAAGATCTACATGGAAATAGTTTCTCTACCTGATGAACTTTGATGTGAGTGCTTAGGCTACCTCTATCAGCGAAACTTTTCCCACAGGTCTGACACAAAAATGGCCTCTCGCCCGTGTGGATTCTCATGTGACGAACCAAACCACTGCTGTAGCTGAATGACTTACTGCAGACTTCACAGGTATATGGCTTCTCACCGGTGTGGATTCTCATGTGAAAATTCAAGGTAGTTTTCCTGGTGAAACGCTTTCCACAAGTCCCACACTGGAACGGTTTTGCACCCGTGTGAATAATCATGTGATCAGCCAAGTACCTCTGCTGAATGAAACGTTTTCCACATATTTTACAAGAAGGCACCTTTTGGATTTTCTGATGTTCTTTCTCAGTACTCAGCTCTTCTTCTCCCTCTGATGTTGGAGACAAAGACCTTCCTCCCTGAGTTTGGTCTTCAGCATCAGGGGAGTTTGAAGAGTGAACCTGGTCTGAGTCTGGTTGGCTGTGATCTTTTTCATCATAAATAAGAATCTCTCTACTGGTCTCTTGATTCACTAAAAGTTGATCTACATCCTGATTACTGTAGAGTTCCTCCTCCTCTTCCTGTTTAACCTGAACAGTTTCTAGCTCCTCCAGTTCTTCTTTAATCTGTTCAGGTTTTGTTTCCTCCTTTATTTCCATCATCTGCAGCTCAGGTTTGCTCTGGAATGTGTCATCATAACCAGCACATACCATAAAGGTGTCGGCCTCCTGCTTGACTTCAGACTTTATGTTATTAAAGTTGTCAAACTCAACATGTTCCTTTTTGATCCGTTGATATTCTGGTTCCTCCTTCATCTCTGTAATCTGCAGTAGATCTGGTTCCTCGTGTTCCTTTTTCATCTCTAGATCATTTGGTAAGTTGTGGTCATGAGTGGAGTTGCTTACTGGTTGAATGAGGAACTGATCACCAGAAACCATCCAAATGTTAACAGACATGATGCAGTTTGGGACCTGAAGGTAGAACAAAACAAAATGATTTTACACAAGCAACAGAGAAGATGAGGATGTAGAAATCATCACTTTGTTAGCAAAGAAATTTAAATTTTTCGCTCAGCCTATTACAACTTTCTCCTTCATCATCCTCTTCATCTTGATTGACCCAAACAGAAAAGCCCCAATGAAATAGCAAAAGCTCCAAAAGAGCATGTGCTCACTGGAAGTTAGCTCAACTTCTGTTGTTTTTCCTCAGCACAGTTAATAAAATAATAATTACAATATTAAATGTTTACTTTTTGGTACTTCATAAGCTTTCGGCTTTTCATTTTTACTTTGTAGTTTAGTTGAGTATTACTAGATTTGTAAGTTTGATAAAGTGTTTTACCTGGAAATTTGAATTATTTTGTTAGTTCATATATTTTGGAGAGAAGTTTTCTATATTCCAGTCATTTTTCTCTTTCTGCAGAGGAGGAGCAGCTAGTCTGGCCTCTCACTTTAGTTTGTTCTCTTTACTCACTTTACTGTGAATGTTAAGGATTGGGGTGGCAATTAATTGGTTAATCAGCTAATTCTGCAGGAGACAACAGTTCATGAAGTTAGAACATGAGTTGTGGTGTCCCCCAGGGGTCCGTATTGGGAACAAAACTCTTAATCATGTATGTAAATGAGCCATTACAATTTCCAAGGTTTTGACCCTGTTGTTGTTTGCTGATGTGTCTCTTTCAGATGATGATATTCATGTTAAAGTGCAACAGAGGAAATGTCTATATTGAAACCTTGGTTTGAGAGGACAATGAACAAAAGCTTAATTAGTGGTTTTAATTTTTCAATAAATATTCAAAGACATCTGGAAAAATATTGGGTTTATATTAAGTAAAGTTACTGAACGTTCTTAGCAATCATAATTTAGGATAAACTCAATTGGAAGGCCTAGACTCATCATGTAAAAACTATATAAACATAGTAGTTTTAAATAAAGAAAATCAGAATATGATTAATTCAATATTTTTGCACTGTTGATTAATTTTACCATACATATATTTTTGTCTTTGGCTCAACTTGTTTATGACAATAAATGCGTCATATTTTATGATCCATGCTGATCGACCTCCTGCTGGCAGATATATTTTTGGAGTTATAAAATCCTGTGTCCTTGCGATATATAGTATACTATACTACTGCTATAGTGTCAAAAAATGCCCAGCTAGTACGATGTATAGTTTTGTTCACCATAAGCCTTAGACCGCTTTCAATCAAGTTAAAACTGCAGCAGTTCATCTTTACTAACCGCTGTTTCCCCTTTCAATATGGCGGCCGTGCTGACGTGTTTTAACACGTAGCAATCAAAGCAGCTCCTGCCAAGCATTGGCTGTCACAGATAATAGAAAACAGCTCTTTTACTGCACTGTCATGTTTCAGTATTTAGAAGAAATTATGTTTGCACCACGTCGTTCAATTATGAAGCTTTATTGAAACACTATTACTGACCGGAAACTAGCTGTGCATCTCTTCTCAGAGCTAGCTTCTCAGTTAGCTCGAAGGCTAACTGTCATATCAGGCTGTTAGCTGCTAAAACAGAAAAAACATCGCTGCGAAAGATTGACTGCAAATACTATTAAAGTTCATAATGAGACAAAACGCGAAGAAGGCTTTACATACAGAGAACGGAGCCGCAGACTCCCTTATTTCTTCTTCTTCTTCGGCTTTAATAGTTGACAACCGAATTGTAAGTAGAATACCGCCTCTTACTGGACAGGATGTAAACAGATCTTTTGTAAAAACTACATTATACCTCATAATTATTTTAGACTAAACTCAATTTTAAACTCCTGACATAACACATTCAAAGTAATTATTTTTTTCTTAAACGGTTTTCATTTCTGTTCTCCGGGTTTGAGCTGAAATCATTTTGACAGATTTTTTTCCCTCTTTCAAAGCAGTTTCTGTCAATCATTGCGAGTCATCCAGGTATTATGCTATACCGCTAGAACATATTTATCCGTTTGGATGTTTTACCCATTTTATTACTTTACAAATCAACCATGAGAAACAAAATTTGGCTTTTTGACCCAAAAAAAGCACAAAAAACCTCTGTCAAAGTGAAAACTGATTTCTAAAAAGTAATGACAATTTTTTAAAATGAGATGTCAAACAAGAGATTGAATACATATTCACCCTCTTCAAGCCAGTATTTAGTAGATGCATGTTTGGCTACAATATTGAAATTTCTCTACAGAGAAATGTGACCAAAGCTATTCATCACAAATGTCGAATTTCTGACCAGTGCCCAAAAAGTGCAGTAAAACAATAAATTTGAGAATTAGACTAAAGTCTAAATTAAGGTTTTTATTAGAAATATCTGAAAATAATACAAGGATGGCCAATGATTCAGTTATGATCATCAAAAAGGAAAAAAAAAACAAACATAAATGTCACAATGGTAAAAATACACAACATGTAAGAGATACATAAACACAACAAACCACTTATAAAATAAACAAAGCTTTGCAATTTATAAATCCTTAGAGGTCACAATGTATTAAACACAAATATAGCTGCCATAAAATGCATCTCTATAGTGGGCTGTCGATCAAATAAAATATTTTCTGTTCAATAGGAAAACGGCCTCACCTCCACTTTATTCCAGGTGATCTGCAGGGTGACAACAGTCACATTCTTCTCAGGAGTATGGTTTCTAGCCCATGTGAGTTCTTAAGTGACGAGTCAGATCACTATTCTAGTCAAAAGACTTTTCACAAGAAAACAGCTTCTCACCTGAACAGGTTCTTAGGTGAACAGTCAGGTAGTTTCTGACACTGAAAGATTTATCACACACTTTAGAAGAACAGATTGTCCCCTGTGTGAGTTCTGACATGAAAAGCCAAGTCATTGCTGGTTCTGTATGATTTCTCACACAAGCCACAGGAAAACAGCTTCTCACCTGGATGAATCCGGATGTGACGAGACAAATCACTGCTGGCTATGTAAGATTTATCACACAACTCACAAGGAAATGGCTTCTCACACGGATGCTGGCAGAGTCAGCAGAGTTTGCAGAGGAGCAATAACATTTCTATTCATTATGTTTCCTGTGTTTTAAAAGAACATTCTCATGCCATAAGAATAATTTATAAATCTATACTGAAGCAAAGCAACATTATCAAGGAGATCTCCAAGATCCATCAGGAAGTAATAAGCCCAGTAAATTTTTCAGTTTCCAGTAACAATGTCTGACTTAATAATCGTCAAACAGTTTAACTCATTTCTTCATTTGTCCACTAGAGGGGGTGTAATGCCAGAAACAAACAGGAGTTAGAAATAAGACTAGGATTTATACACATTTCACACAAACAGCGTCTTCCATCAAGATAACAGAAATACTGTTAAAAATAATAAAAGTGCAAATGCAAAAAAACACACAATGTTCTTCACACAAGATACACAAAATATCCGCAGATAAAAAGAACTAATCCAGATTCAAATAAAATCCAGTCCTTATAAAAGGCTTCAAGGGAAAAAATGTTGACTTAAATGATCTTTTAAGTGAAAAATAATTAAACAAGTCTGTTATATACTAAGAAAAAAGCTAAAGTAATATACAGATGCAAGCTCCATAATATGTCCAATTTTCACAACTAAACCAGCCAGAAATCTAAATTCCTCTCACTGCAGCAACATTTGTTGGGAGTTTTTTTTAGAAATGATTACAGAAATGTGGGGAAAAGCGTTATAGACCAGATATGTCAGTTCCAAGCATTTTTTTGATCTTTGAAAATTAAGACCAGATTTTAAAAAAAGGAAATTGGGACAATTTGTATTCAGTATGCAGAATGATCCAAGTAGGAAGTTAACAATTTAGACAATCATGTTTTTAACAACCTGGACAGGGAAAAGGACCAGAGACGCACTAATGAGATTGTAATGCACCACCAGTAAGGCACTTTGAATAAGCTGTAAGTGGTTTTGTCATAGTTGTGAAATAAAATGCTCCTTTTGTTCATTTCTAGAACATTCCCTGCGTTAACTTTGAAACGTAAGCAGTTTCTCTCTGGGAGTGAATGACTCCTCACACATTTAAAAGAAAATCTATGGAGATAAATTGTGGCCATAAAGTTTGTTCAAAAGATTTTTTTATTTAAAAACATTTTTTGAAATTGAAAAAAAATTAAACTGAAAGAATTTTGAACATGAAAAGTTTTGATTTTTTTTTCAAATTATTATTATGATTATTATTATTATTACAAACATGTAATTAATCAATTTAAATAAAGTGGAGATGGACTGGCGACCTGTCCAGAGTGATCCCGCCTCACTGCTGGAGAAAGGCACCAGTACTCTCACGACCCCACAGGGAATAAGCGTGTTTGATAATGGATAGTGTATGGTTGTTTGTCCTGTGTTGCCTTTCCAACGTGAGCCCTACATCCGGCAGCAGATAGGCACCTGGAGATGGATTTACAAGCTATTCAACAGCTCAGACAGAATATAAAGAGTTTTTATGTAATCTGCTAATTATTTCTGGAAGAACTTCAACAAACTTAACAAGTATACAGCTTCCCACTTGTGTGGGTTCTCATGTGCTTAGCCATGCTGCTGCTGTCACTAGACGCTTTACCGCAAACATTACAGTAGTAGGGCTTCTCACCTGTATGGGTTCTCATGTGCTTAGCCAGATTGCTACAGTCGCTAAAAGCTTTACCACAGGTTTTGCAGTGATACGGCTTCTCACCTGTGTGAGTTCTCATGTGGTTGGTCAAAGGACTCCGGTTACTGAAAGATTTGCCACACACTTTACAAGAATAAGGCTTCTCGCCTGTGTGACTTCTTATGTGATCATTTAAGTATGTTTTGTCACTGTAGGCTTTCCCACAAACATCACAAGAGTAAGGTTTTTCTCCAGAATGAGTTCTCATGTGAACAGTCAAGTTACTTTGCTGGGTGAAGCCTTTCCCACAGACCAAACATGAGAAAGGCTTCTCCCCTGTGTGAGTTCTCATGTGGCTAGCCAAATGGCCACTGGCTCTGAAAGACTTCCCACATAATTGACAGGAATGGGGCTTTTCACCAGTGTGGGTTCTCATGTGTACAATCAAGTTAGTTTTTTGTGTGAAACCTTTCCCACAGGTCAGACATGAGAAGGGTTTTTCACCTGAGTGGGTTCTTATGTGATCAGTCAGGTAGTTAGATTTAGTAAAGCATTTACCACAAACTTCACAAGAAAAGTTTCTGTCTTGTACGATGTCACTGTTTGGTTCTGGTTCACAAGAAGGCGTCACCATGAAGGTGTCCGTCTCTTGCTTCACTCCTTGCTGGTCGTCTTCCTGGAAGGCACTGCCTTCAACTGGTTCCTTATCAATTTGTTCTGGTTCATCCTTTCTCCCCAACATCTGCTGCAGTTCTGGCTCACCGAGAAAGGTTTCCTCACAAGTGGAAGTCAGAATACATGTGTCAGTTTCCTTCTTCACATCAACCCGCTCTTCATCCTGAATGATGCAGACTTCGATCTCTTCTTCTTTAATTAGTCGAGCTTCTGGTTCCTCCAGTTTCTCCTCCACTGCATTGCCTTGGTTACAGTCAAGAATGGAGTTGCTTGATTGGTTGATGAGAAAGTGATCGCCAACGACCTCCCACGTGATGACAGACATGATGCGGTGGAAAGCCTGTGTTAACAAGAGAGAATTATGGCTTATTAATGGGGTTGAAACAAATCTATGTGAGATGTGAGGAAAGAAAATGTGGATATTCCACATATCTGATTTAGCGCTCTGTCGCTGTTGTCATTCAGTCCTTCAGTAACTAGGGCTGGGCAATATGGCTGAAAAACATATGACGATAAGCATTCATATCAGTTGATTTAGATAATTATTGATTAGTTTTTTGTTTTACATATCTGAACTACTGCCAAACTGGCTACTGACCATTCCTCCTTCAATCACTGTTTACACTCCATACTGTTGATTTTTAAGGACTCATGAGTTACCAGCAGGTTGTTGCTGCCCCTAGTGGCAGCTTCAGTCATTTCATCATAAATTAAAGGCTGTTGGTTCTAACAGATACCTCTGAACATTTGGACATTTTTCATACATGGTTTCTACACCAGGACAGGTCACCAAGCAAAGCCTGAACGGATCTGAACAGAACACTGGATTGGGTTGTACCACCAAACCTAACAGGACATTTGGGTTGCAAGCAAACTGCTGTTTGTTTGTTCGTCTTGAGGAAACTAATACTATCACAAGAATAAAGATAAATACCAAGTCAGAAATATAAATAGTAATTATTTTTAAGTGTGTTCTTATCTACAGTCTTTTACTGTCATTTTAGCTGTAATCCCTCCAATCCCATAGTTGGCTAAATGGGCAGATTAATACATATTCTATGGACAAGTGAATGGAAGGTCGGACTAAAGGATAAACATAAGGGATATATGGAAAGAAATTTTCCAAAACCCTCTCTCACCTTCCAGCTTTTTATTAAAAGTTATTCATATCTTAAGATTCAGAAGTAAAATCCCAGAACTTTCCAGGTTGTGATATGGAGAGCTGTTTACAAGGCAGTTAACATTAATAAACACAAAATATAAATTTACTGCACATAGGCAATGTGACTGAATATTTATTTATTTTTTGCATATACAGTGCATATTAAACACATTTCTGTTAATATGCCATCAATAGCCAGAAGGTTATTTTCATCTGTATCCCTAGAGAGACGGTCAAAGGTATGAGAATAAACACTTATATTTGAAACATTTATGTGTTTTATGTAAAAAACACTAAACTGCATTTGAAGCTTTTCAAACTGCAGCTCCTCCATTCACTTTGATGCTTTACAGGCCGCTCTTTCCTCTCCCAATATGGCGGAGTCACTGACGTGTCACAGCTGCTCGCAGCACAAGAAGTTGTTAGCTAGGATTTAATGCAACAGATCGCCAAATATCGCTCTCTTACCGACTCTTGACGTGTTTGCTCGTCCGAGAAGGACTTGAATAAATGTCCAATACTTTCAATGTAAAGTTTCCTTTCGTCCCATTTATCCTTAAAGGAAACAGTTAGCTTCTCTGTTAGCTCGGGGGCTAACAGGTCTTCTTCGGGCTGCTGTTGCTGGTCAACCAGGGCAAAATCGGTGTTAAAGACAAACTAAGAAATACTATCAAAGCTTATAATGGTACATTAAATGCAGAAAGCTGGAATTAAATAGCAGAAGACAGCGAAACATTGACGCAACTTATTCTTCATTTTCGGTCTCTTGTTTTCGTACTTCTTCTGGTCTTTAGTGTAAAAACAACACGATAGTGCGCCACCTAATGGTAGGTGGCGTGGATCAGAACTTTCAGCACGGTGTGGTATGCAGAGTCTATAAAGATGGGCTGAAAATCCACCTTAAAATGAATACTAGCTAGCTGTAGCACTGACTAGATTATTTCAGGAGAAATGTCAGTTTCTGCCTAATAGGAAGAGAGACAGCCTGCAGTACAGAAGAGCTGCAGCTTTACAAATTTTAAAGTAGGATTTTATTTGGATAGTCAGGAGTTTATTATCTACAAGGTGTAAAATGTGTTTGCTAATTTTAAAGACTGTATCTTAAAGAACAACACTCTTAAAATTATTTTATTTGGGGTTGAAAAGTCAATATCATCAAAACGTGTATTTGCACAAAGGATAATGAGGTCAGGAACCTTTTTAAGCGATAAAGACTTCCTTTCTGCACACCATATCTGCACCAACTGGACACCCATAACACTCATCCATCCATCCATCCATCCATCCATCCATCCATCCATTTTCTTCCGCTTTATCCAAGGTCAGGTTGCGGAGGTAGCAGCTTCAGAAGCGCTAATGCTAACCTGGATAATAACCAGTTGAGACTCTAGAGCAGATGGAAATTTTAAGTCTAAAGACAATTTGTTTATTCTGAATCTGCTCCCTGTGTCTGAAAGGTTTGGCTGGCTGGCCTTGGCTCCCTGACGACATCAAATCTCCTGGAGTTTATGCAAATGTGGCACACAGGCCATTTTGATGGAATAGTTGAGGTAAATTAATACTGTTTTGTGTTTTTTGTGTGTTATTTACTAGTTGTGTCACAGTTTGATGTGGTTGCGGAGGAGGGGTCAGTATCACTCCGCCGCTGCTGGTGACGATGGAACGGATGTTTTTTTCTAAGGCTGTGTAGCGATACCGCTAACTGAGTTACTTTGTAACAATTATTAAATTAACTCTCCTGTTATGTTCGTTTCTACAGTACAGCAAAAATGTTCGTGGGTCAATTTGACCCGGGGAGTGTTTAATCATGCTGTCGTGTCAGAAACCAAAAAATTCCTGTAACATTTTTGTATCTGATTATTGACTCCAATATTAACCATTTCAATCAATATTTGTGCAATGATGTTTTTTTATTTCTCAGAAATTAAGGATCAATGATGACAACCTTGAAATTGATCTTTGGTCAATTTTTTTTATATTACACTTTTTTTTATTTTATTTTATGGGTGATCTTTATAATTGAATTTAAGACACACACACTGTTCAGGGTCAAATTGACCCGCTGATTAAAATCAAGGTAAATGAGTGATGCAGAGAGTATTTATGTTTTCCTCCACTTCTGCCATCAATCACTCTGCTGATAAAACAGTGGAGGACAGTGAGAAGATCTTCACTGAGCTGAAGAGGAAAGACGCTGAGCTGGAGCAGCTCTCACACACAGAGGATCACAACCAGTTTCTCCTCAACTACCCCTCACTGCCAGCACTCAGTGAGTCTACACACTCATCCAGCATCAACATCCGTCCTCTGAGACACTTTGAGGACGTGACAGCAGCTGTGTCAGAGCTCAGAGATAAACTACAGGACATCCTGAGAGACTCATGGACAAACATCTCACTGATGGAACTGAAGATGATTTAATAACAGAACCAGAACCAAAGACCAGAGCTGGATTCTTAAAATATTCATGTGAAATCACTCTGGATCCAAATACAGCAGACACACAGCTGGTCCTATCAGAGGAGAAGAGGAAGACACAAACAATGTGTCAACATCAGTCTTATTCTCAACATCCAGACAGATTCATCGGATGTTATCAGGTCCTGAGCAGAGAGAGTCTGACTGGACGATGTTACTGGGAGGTGGATTGGAGCGGGACAGTTTATGTAGGAGTCGCTTACAAGAATATCAAGAAAGCAGGATGGGGAAATGAATGTGTATTTGGACATAATGTCAATTCTTGGCTATTGTGTTGTTCCCAAAGTGGTTTTCGTTTTGGCCACAGCAACATCTGGACCTCCATCTCCGGTCCAGTTCCCTCCAGAGTGGGAGTGTACCTGGACCACGGAGCAGGTCTTCTGTCCTTCTACAGCGTCTCTGAAACCATGACTCTGATCCACAGAGTCCAGACCAGATTCACTCAGCCGCTGCAGGCTGGGGTTTATGTTTGTGGTTCTGTAGAGTTCTGTAAACCCAGAGAGATTTCCTCTCTTCTCTCTGATTATTGATCAGGGTTCATTGATCTGATGTTTCTGCTGTCCTGCTCTTCACTCTGTGTTCCAGGAGTCATAATGGAAATCACTGCTGATGATTTCTGTCACTCTAATATTTAATTTATAACTGACCCTATCAAACAGCAGACTAATTCAATTAATGATTGAAAGTAATTTAAAAAGTTTCTATCTTAGGAAATCCAGCAGATTGCATCAAATTATTGACCTACAGCTTTCAAACCTGCTGGACATAGTGACAGCTTCGTGTCATCCGTACAGCAGTCCCTCATATCGAGGAACAGTGGAGAGGAAAAACTCCCCTTTAGCAGGCAGAACCCTCCAGCAGAACGGGCTCAGTACCAGCAAAATATTAGCAGCAGGAGAAGGACAACAGTTAGTTGATGCATCATTATCTCAGCTGACGTTCTCCTCCAGAAAAGAACCACAGCCAATCAGAACGTCTGACCAAAGTAGCTTCTATGGAGAGAAAAACAGCACAGAAAGCAAAAAGTTAACGGTAGAAATAACAACAAATAATTCAAATTGTACAATAGAAGAAGAAGAAAGTGAGGAAAATAAACACAAACAATCAATTGAAAGTTTTATGATCAGGAAGAGACAGTTGAACACATTATGGTACACTGTAAGAAATATGATACCTTGTTTCACTTTCTACCTTGAAAAGATTAAAATGAGAAATATATATCAGGAGATTACAAGTTCTTCAGCGTACTTTGAATTAATGTCAGAATCCAATGTCCACACTCCTTACCAGCTGGTGGCAGCAGTGGTGAACTTTTAGGTTGTTTGCTAAACGCAATAATTACAAGCGAAGAAGACGAAGCAATGCACGATGAATGGGGCTATGTTCCAACCCCAAAAGCAAAAAGAACGAAGATGAGGAAATAAAGTTTGAGTTCTTCACTTTTTATTAAAACAGTCGTATCTCCTTCTTAGCTTTGTTAATATTTGAAACACGCCTTTAGGACCCAGTTTCCTCTACTTTTAGGAGCAACAGCTGCCTGATAGAGACTAGTTAGCCTCAAAGCTAGCGGTCAAGCTAACGCTATTAACAAGACAGTTTAGTTTTAGAAGAAAGGGGACAAAACCGACTGTTCACGGATATTTCTGGAGGCTAACTGGGCTCTGCACTGCTAGCATCTCCTTCTCCGAGGAACACGAACGAGATTTCTACGGTAAGAGAGCAATATGTGACGTGCTGGGACAGTGAATGTTAGCTAGCTTCTGGACGGAGACGTTGCCTTTCCGCCATATTGGGAGTGGAAACAGCGGCCAGTAAAAACAGAAAGAAACACAACAGTAAACAAACTCATACAAAAATACATGTATGAGTATAAAACTATATATAAATAGTTTTGAGAGCCTACTTGTCGATGGAGTATGATATTGATTGTATACTGTAACTACACAGCTTTACGAAAGTGAAGAACGTATTATAAACAAATTGAAAAAGTGTTTACCCCGGTTAAAATAATAAAAATAGCACTAACCTGCAGATTTATGCAACAGTAAGAAACTTTCACAACTGTTAATACTTTTACATTAACAAAATGGACAAAAAAATCAGCTATTGAAAGCTAATGATTTCAGTATTCCAGTGATCAAATGGAACAAAATGGCAGGTTTTGCCATTTTAAATATTAAAATTGCATAAAAATATAAACCAATCTTTTTTAAGTAGGAAAATAAACACTGCCTAAAATTCAGTAACGCAGCATTCCTTTAGTGAACACTGGATCATTTGTAGCAAAGGAAGCATCTGCAGCTAAATAAATACTTCTAACATCAACATGTGAAAAGCTCAGGCCTTTCTGCTGGACTGAGCGTCCAGTACAGTGAAGGGCTGATCTGGTGATACTGGTTTTAATTAATACTTGGATAGAAAAAGTTGTCCAATTGGAGATTTTTTAATTCTTCTTCTTATTATTTTTAAGAAATGTGATGCAGGTAAAATGCCACCTGAAAGATTCTGGGTAGAACAGATTTAGACTTCTTAAATTCAAATTGTAAATTTTTTTCTATACAGTTTTAGTTTCATTACAGCTCTGTGTTGTTTCTCAGCAAATGGTCTTCTTTTGAGTCTATATTTTGTTATTTGATTACTAAATTAGCTGATGATTATTTAATTTTTTACAATTAATCTGCTTTAATTGTTTCATCCCTAAATGATAGAGCAGAGATTTAATCAAGCTTTTGAATCTGCAGCAATTAATCTTGAGCAAGCAACTCCAAATATTCCAGATTTAGTTAAAATCTTCTAGTTAAAGTTCTGCTTCTGTTCTTCTCTCCATCAGGTCTTCCACTCCACCATGTCTTTTACTTGGGAGGTTGTTGCTGATCGGTTTCTCGTTCACCAAGAGATAAACTCCAGTCCAAACGCTCTAGAGATTAAAGTGGAACAGGAGGAACCGGAACCTGGACCAGTCAAAGAAGAACAGGTTGAACTCTGCATCTCTCCAGAGGAAGAGCTGCTTGTAATGAAGGTGGAGACTGACTCCGTCACAGTGACCCCTGCTGGTGACGACATGATAAAGGAGGAACCTGAGCCTGTAATGATTGAAGAGGACGAAAAGCAGCTTGTAGTGAAGCAGGAGACAGAGACCGTCATGGTGGCTCCTGCCAGTAAACCAGAACCAAACCAAGACTTACTCCTCTCTGCAAGCGTTTATGAAAATGAGAGCCAACTTCAACGAGGAAGAAATCAGAAAGACACAAATGAAGTGAAAAAGCTGACGTCACGGAAGAAAAAGTCTTTTTCCTGTGAAAAATGCGGTGAAAGTTTCACTCAGTTCCGATACCTGACTGTTCACCTGAGGACTCACAAAGATGGAAAACCTTTCCAGTGTGCCATCTGCGGAAAAGGTTTCACCAAGCAGAGCAACTTGACCGCCCACAGGACAATTCATACAGGGGAGAAACCTTTTCCCTGTGGACTGTGCGATAAATCTTTCAGGACCAACGGTCAGTGGGTCAGCCACACCAGAACTCACATAGGGGAGAAGACCTTTCCATGCCCAACTTGTGGAAAATGTTTTACCCATAAAAACACACTCAACAGGCACGTGCAGATTCACTCAAGTGGGAAATCTTTGTCATGTCTGACATGTGGAAAACTTTTTGCCAGAAAGACTACCTTGAATGTTCACGAGAGGAGTCACACGGGCGAGAAGCCGTATATCTGTAAAGTCTGCGGCAGTTCTTTCAATTATAGCTGGCATTTGTCTAATCATGAAATGATTCACACAGGCGAAAAGCCGTTCTCATGCGTGACCTGTGGAAAGAATTTCAGGGAGAAAGGAAGTTTAAAAACACACATCAGAGTTCATACGGGTGAAAGACCTTTCGTCTGTCGCATTTGTGGAAAAGGTTTTGCTCAGAAGTATAATCTGACAGTTCACACGAGGACGCACACAGGAGAGAAGCCGTATTCTTGCAAAGCATGTGGTAAATGTTTCAGTGACAACAGTCATTTCAGGCAACACATAAGGTCTCGAAAAGATGAAAAGCATCTTGGGTGATAGGAACTCAATCCATCAAGCAATAATCTCTAGAAACCCAGCAGTGGGGCTCAAAGGTTGAAATTTTGATATTGAAATCTTAAAATGGGAAGTGTTAGGATTGTACGATGGAATATAAGGGCCAGTAGAGCAAAAATGGATATGAGAATAAGGTCGTTATTGCACAATAAAGTTGCAATAATATGAGAACAGCCATAAGAATAGAGTAGAGTGATTAAATTCAGATTAGTCAGATTACCAGAATGAGGTTGTCTTTTAGGGGAATGAAGCAGGAAAGTGTTAGAAACGTACGATGGATAATAATTTTATTAGAATTCCTTCCTGAAACATAACTAAAATGAGGAATGTCTTGTGAAGTTATACTTTGGTTTCAGTTTTATAAAAATGAAATACTTGATTTTTAAGCATTAAATTATTCTCAGTAGATTGAAGCAACCATGCAAATGACTGAGTTTATTTCAGAGAAAGAACCACATCGACTTGCTGGGTTGATCATGTCAGATCTTGATAATTTTGCTGTCATTAAAACAAATTTTTCCCGTAATATTCAATATCCTCTTTGTTTAACACATATGACGACCTTATTCTTGTGATTTCAAAAAAGAAAATCGGACCTTGCCCTTTAAGGTCTACTGAACTTCTTACTCTAAGAATGTTATTGCTGGTCAGCTCAGAGTAAAGGATTGTGTTTGCATTTGACCCGTTTCCCTGATTGATTCCTTATTAACTTTTAGACTGATATTGTACTAAATCCCATCCTGAACTGTGACTTTGCTGCATTGTTGTTTTCTATTATTTGACTATTATAAATGAGTTTCTAAGTTTATTTCTTTTTCCTTCTGTGTAGTCGTCAGGTTGCATGTTGATAACTTTGAGTTTGGCTCAATATTTTGACTTTAAGGTTAAACTATTGTGTTAATAAATTCCTACGCTTTAGAGAAACGTTATTTGTGCTTATTCTGGGTATGTGTCATGTGATGCATCAGGTGCAAGATGTCTCTCTGCATAACAAAGAGAAACCGCTTCCTGGAGAACCACAGCAACACAAATGAAGAACAGAAGGACAGTAATGCTTTTCCCAGTAAAATGATGACCTTGTGTAGCTGTGCAGAACCTCAGTGGTCCTTTTGTAGAACTGATCCTGTTCTGAGAGGCTAAAAATGTTTAAAACACACACATCTCTTCTTTCGTGGTCCAAAAGCTTCCTCGCTTAGTGACTTTCTTCATTGTGCATTCTGTTTACTGTGCTCAGGCACATGAAGTAACTAAATCACCAGTTTGTACAGATGTTTTCTGTCTTCAACTTTCAGAACAAGCAACTCGATAAATAAATTTGAAAGAGCAATGAGTAACTTATATATTTTAATTTGCATAAAAATATGCAAAATTATCCAAAGAAGTTTGAATGAAGCAACATCATTGATCATTTTTAGTCTATAATATGTATTCAAGTCAGAAAATTAATAGAAAATTAATGTTTTTAACTTCCAAGTTAAAAACATTAAATCCCATCAAGCAGACTAAGAAGCCATTTTAGTGCTTCTAGTGATAAAATGCGATGAAATTAAAACATTTAAATGACGCCTTAATCTAAACCTTATTTCTACCAAAATGTAAAGATCCTTTATACAGTTAAAGCAACTATTGCTGTCATTTTTAGTTCTTTTATTCTTAGAATCATGTTGCTTGGAAAGTATTGAATATGACGGCGGTGAGCATTTTATTTCACTATAAGTTAATTTTTTAAATAAATGTAGGGTATGTGAGTTTAATGCACCAGCGGTGATGACACTGTGCAGCAGTGCAGAGCATGTTGGGAAACATCCTCACAGAGAAATCGCGATAATGTTTCTCCAAGCTGGTTGCTTCGAAAAAAGCTCCGTGCTCCTCCTTTAACGATCACTTAAACGATATTCCATCCCAGGCTCTGACAGCAGCTACAGCTCGCCATTAACGCCGATTCCTTTCCGTTTTGTCAACAGTAACAGCCTGAGGGAAACCCGTTAGCCTCTGAGCTAACTGAGAAGCTAACTCCCCGAGGGACAAGCAACCAGTTTCATTGAAGCCAAAAACACGAGAATGTCTTAAAAACAGACAATTCTGGAGATTTATTGGATCCTGGATGTTTAATGAGTTTCTCATTTAGGTGGAAAACGAGTTTGATCGGTAAGAGGACCTTGTCTTTTCAACTATAGCAATAAATGCTAGCTTGCCTATCTGCTACTTTGGCGGAGCTGCAGCAACATGTCAACGTGGCCGCCATCTTGGCAGAGGCAACTTCAGCCAAAGAAGTATTTAAGTTACCGGAGCTGCGGCTTTATTGGGACTAAAGGGAGTTTGTTTGCATTTTTAGTAAACTGTTATAAACCCCAAGCAACAATAGTTGCTGTATATAGTTAAACACCAAGAAAAATAAATATTAACTTCTTAGTCCCTGAAGTTACATCTATTTGAACAAAAATAATTTCAGATTTGCCACTTAAGGAATATAACAGACTTTTAAATCCCAGTGTACTGGGTGAATGTTGATTGAATTTTCCTTTGTTGTTGATGCTGCTATTGCTGAAACCAAACTTTGCTTTTTCATCATTACAGAGTTTTAAATACATCTGAAGGTTTTGCTGTACAGGTCCACTTTTTGCAACATGAAATCATTATTACAAATTAAGTCATTCTGCGCTTTAAATCAGCATCATGTCCCCCACTCTTCTTCTCCTGTTAGACCAAGTCCTGTGAATTGAGCTGAAAACCAGAAGTGTTACCTGAACAAATGGACAAATATGCCAATTAAAGTTAGAAAATGAACACTGTGCTTCATGGAATGGTTATAAAATGTTTCATTGCAAAATTAAGAGAATTGTTTTGAAGTTGTGAGAATAAAGTCATAATACTAGAATGAATGAATACTTCTGGAAGAAAAAAGTAGTAATTTAATAAGTTCTACATGATTCAGATCTGGATTATTGATTGAAGCTTTTATTTGTTCTTTAAAATTATTTTTTTCTTGTAATTTTACCACATTTTATGTTAATATTCCAAATTTATTCTGCTAATATTATCACTTCAATTTCACATTGTTTCTACTTTATTCTTGTAATTAAAAACCAAAATTCTTTAGTCTGGCCCTAATTTGGGAAGTAGTGACGTTAAAAACTAAGTACACTTTCTGCCAGTTTAACAGTTTTGATGTAAATATTTTAAAAAGTTTTCTCAATGAAGCAAACATGAAAAGAAACTGAAATCTTGCAACTGAATACATCAGGCTTTATTATTTTAATTTTTTTAAAGTTTTAAAATAATCTTTATGCTCTTTACCATTTTCTTTATAAATATTAACTCATTTTTTCATATGTAATTTGTAGTTTTGATGTTTTCTGATTGATTTTAAAAGCATTTTGTAAACATTTTGATCAAATCTTTAAAGGAAAACATTTTGCATTTTTAGCAATCTTAACATTAAACATCTATTTTCCCCTGCAGGCTGATCAAATCCCATTTCCGACAAGACCTCCAGTCTTTGGCTCGACGGACTAAATGTCAAGTAATGAAGGAGGAGCAGTCGGAACCAGAGTCCCAGCCGATGGCGGCGAAGAGCAGGGCTTCAGAATCTCAGTCAATCAAAGAAGAAGTGGGAGAGTTTTGCCTCCATCAGGATGAAGAGACGCTTTTAATTAAGCAGGAGGTAGAAACGGTTTTGGTGACTTCTGTCCATGAGGACGTTGTCAACAATGTACGGCAACTGGAGCAGATGAGGGAGACTGGTAAGCAGGTTAAAGAGGAACCAGAACCGGTGCTGATTAAGGAGGAACAGGAGGACCAGGATGAAAAGTGGCTTGTAGTGAAGCAAGAGTTTAAAGAAGAGAATCAACCAGAACCAAACAAAGCCCAACTTTTCTCTGCAAACTCTCCTGACGGTGAGAACCATCAACAAGGAAGCAACCTGAAAGCCTTGGGATCAAATGGAGATAAAGAGCCGAAGCCGAGAAAGAAACGGTGTAAAAAGAACCTGCCTTCCTGTGAAACATGCGGCCAAACGTTTACTCAACTTCGATACCTGACGGCTCACCTGAGGACTCACAAAGATGGGAAGCCTTTCCAGTGTGCGACCTGCGGAAAAGGTTTCAACAAGCAGAATAACTTAACCGTCCACATGAGAATTCACACGGGAGAGAAACCCTACCCTTGTGAACTGTGTGACAAATCCTTCAGAACCACCAGCCAGTGGGCCAGCCACACAAAAATCCAC
Source organism: Xiphophorus maculatus (assembly GCF_002775205.1). Classification (NCBI taxonomy): domain Eukaryota; kingdom Metazoa; phylum Chordata; class Actinopteri; order Cyprinodontiformes; family Poeciliidae; genus Xiphophorus; species Xiphophorus maculatus. The sequence continues at coordinate 30,173,975 of NC_036451.1, forward strand.
ATCGCTGGGAATCCTTTCCGATGCGAGACCTGTGGGAAAACCTTCACCAAGCAAAACAACCTAACTAAACACGAAAGGGTTCATACTGGCGAGAAGCCCTATCCTTGTGAACTGTGTGATAAATCCTTCAGAACCACCAGCCAGTGGGCCAGCCACACAAGAACCCACACAGGTGAGAAGCCCTGTTCCTGCTCAACTTGTGGTAAAGGTTTCTCCAGACGCTACGACTTGAACGTCCACATGAGAACCCACACGGGCGAGAAGCCTTTCTCGTGTCATATTTGCGGGGAACGTTTCATCAGGAAGATCACCTTCAACTTTCACGTGAGAGCTCACACGAAGGGGAAGCCCTTTGCCTGCGAGGTCTGCGACTCGTCTTTCAACTACAGCTACGATCTGGCTCGTCACATGAGGATTCACACGGGCGAGAAGCCATTCCCGTGCCTGACTTGTGGGAAAACCTTCAGGGAGCGAGGGAGTCTGAACGGACACATCCGAATTCACACGGGCGAGAAGCCCCATGTCTGCTTGGACTGTGGGAAAAGTTTTGCTCGAAAGCACAACTTGACTATTCACATGAGAACCCACACAGGCGAGAAGCCATATTCCTGCGATATTTGTGGAAGGTCTTTCACTGACAACACTATACTGCTCAATCATGTCAGAACCCACTCAGGTGAAAAGTCTTTCTCATGTCCCTATTGTGGTAAAAGTTTCACCAAGAAATACACACTGACTGTCCACATGAGGACTCACACAGGCGAGAAGCCGTTTTCCTGCCAGTCGTGTGGGGAGGCCTTTATTTCCAGAGGCAAATTGACTAAACATGTGTGTTAAATGAGCATCCAGTTGGTTTTACTTGCATTAGTAATGGATATCAAGCTTTGTTTACTCAAAAAAGAGTAAATACTGATCTATGTTGTGACTGAACCTGTCTGGATTTGGAGTAACAGCACCACCTACTGGACAAATAATTTTATTATTATTGTTTATTGTTCAGGAATTGATTAGTCGAAGAAAGAAAACACATTATGGAGAAACATCTGATTTTTCTCCAGACTTTTTCTTGTCTTCAGTTTTCTAAAAAGCAAAAATCTTATTAATGCTTAATAGAAGTTGATTGGCTTAAAATTAATAATAATTATATTTGAATTACCCATCAGTACTTTCATTTTGGAATGACTGAGTGCACTTGTACAATGCAACAATAAAAAAATCCAGGTTAAAATGACAATAAATTAAAAGTATTTTGCTCATTTTTATGAACAAAATAAAGGTACCAAATTTCACAAGCTGCATTTTAGAGTTTGTGTTTGATATGAGAGGTTTGGCAGAAGCTACAGGTTTATAGCTAAAGGTACAGTAATATTCAATAAAGTAGAATAAAAGCCCCAGTGAGGCTCATATGTCAGAATAAAAGAACATGAAAATAACCTTCAAGCAGATTTTAAACACACTTTTCATTAAGCCCACATTTATGTTTTTAAATGTTTTATTATTGTTTTGATCTAATTTAAATATTACGTGTTTTAAAACGTAACATTTAAGTTTAATGTTAAGTTAAAATTTAGTAAGTGAAAAATCATACCAGAAATAAATTCTTTCAAGCATTTGGTTGAATATTTAATCTACATAGTTTGACGTGGCGTTCCTGAAATTAATGTATTTTTCTTTAATATTCTGATTTATTAAATCGGCCTGTATTTTTTTATTCAACAGCTCAGAATGTAATAAATATAATCTATATTAAGTGAATTTTAAATGTCAGTTCCTTCGGAGTCCATGCTGCTCTGAAACGTTCATTTTCTCCCACCGTTTGGTTTAATTACTCCAAATAAAACCGTAAAATCCTTTTCTTTGAAAACCTCATTAGCAGTTAACTTCTGATAAATCATCAGTTTGGAAAATATGTTTAAGTAAATTTATTATTTCGTAGATGGACCTTTTTAATCATTAATCATTTTATTACAAAACAGCATAAGTGTGACTAACATTAAATACCATCTGTTGATTCTTTCATTGGTAAATAATTCAAATTATCTCACTGTAAATGTGATTGGCTTGTTTCTGTTGCATCTGTAATCAATTATGAGACTAACTGAAATATTTTATACTCTAATATTAAATCATGTACTAGACCGACCCCTATAACATCCTTGCAGTTGTTTTGGACACTTTTAACTCATTTGTGACTGATACTTTTTTTTTCTTCATTTTTTGTCATTTTTTTATTAACCAAGCCCTTATTTAACAAAATATTATTTATTTAGGCTAACTTTGCATAAAACAATGGAAAACAACATTTATTTAAGGGGGCAATTAATTTTAAGCTTTATTTTTTACTTTTCTGCCACTTTATAAACTTTCCCTGACAGATGATCGCTTAAGGATGAGCGTTATCATGTAATAATGTTCTGCTCTGCTGATAATTGGTTTGTTATAGTGAATGTGAAGAAGACATGCCAAATTAAAGTTGAGAAAGATGAATTGTTTCTTGTTTTTATGATACAAAAATTTTGAAAATTTACCAGCTATTTTTGCTTCTTTTCTGTGGTATATATAAACTAGCAAATTATTAATGATGGTTGAAAATGTTTTTTGTTTGAATGCTAAATTATGTAACACAAGCATAAAATTGAACTGTTGATGCTTATATAAGAGATATAACAAGGTGGATGTGACTACGGTGGGTATATTTACTGTACTGTCTGTCTGATGCAGAACACAGTATTTTGTTGTCAATCCCGTACTGACCACAGGATGGCGGTAATGATCTCAGTAGCTTTACCAACCACAGCAAGAAGCAGAAACGCTAAATAAAAGGTTGGTGCGGTTCTGCTCATCACTGGAAAATGCTAAACATAATCACCTCTCATTTCTAGTGCGGACATCATTTCTAGTATTGCTTTAATACAGATTTATCTGTTTTATCAGCAGCAGTAGCGTGAGAGCGGCTAGTTAGCTTCCGAGCTAAGTGAGAAGCTAAGTGTTCGAGGAGAAGAAGCTCTTTCCTTTTAAAGGCGCAGGCGCTGAGAAAACTGCCGCATTTTCAGACACTGGATCGTTTCGAGGATTTTCCCGAGGAACAGAGACGAGTTTTGCCGGTAAGAAAGCCGTTATTGGCGAGCGGTGACGAGCTAGCTGCGGCAGCACGTCAGGCTGTCCGCCATGTTGGGAGGGGAAGATGTATCGCCATTAAAGCATTACAAACGTTTTTATTTTTACGTTTTACAAACGTAAAGATTTGATCAAATGAAACATTGTTTATACATCAATTCTCTCTTTTGCTAAATCTTTCATAATTTAACTTTGAGTCAATATTTTGACCATAAAATTCAACAAATATGTTCACAACACATACAAGCCCATATGGCCTTATAATATATGCAGGGGTGGACAGTAATTAGTTGCAGTTTCTTGAGTAAGTTGTTCACAATATTGTACTTAAATCACTTGTTTCACATTCCATATGTTTACTCCAGTAATATTATTCTAATGTATTGCTATCTGTTGACCCTGTTAACGTCAGAAACAGAAGGAAAATATATTTTTTTAACAATGAAAAGAAAAATTTTAACTTTTTTAAAATTTAAACTTAACTGATAGCAGTGCAGAGAGGCTGCAGCCAATCAGCAGATTCAGCTTCCAGGTTGATACCAGTAGGAGAACAGTTCTTAACGTAATAAAGTTTAAATTTGAACCTAATAAAGTTTAAATTTGAACCATCTTCACAACAGTTTTCAGTTCAAAACAAACAACAGAGTCACCAAAATCTCAGACCTCTAAGATCTAATCTCTCCACAGTATGAAATAATGAAACAAAAGACTCCTTGCTGCTGTAGAAACTGGATGTGTTTGGTTGCTCAGTGATTTCTGTTCCCTGTTTCCTAACTGCACCCAGACAGGACAAAGGTTACATCATATTCTTATCAATTCAATTTTATTTAGGGTTAGATGATAATGCATCTTTTAAAAAAGCTGTAAAACTTTTACAGCTCTGTCAGCAGACAGAAGTGCTGCAACCAAACATCTCTGTCAGAGGTCAGAGGTCAGAGTCCTGCAGATCTTTAACTTCAACATCCAACAGAACTTTTCCATCGTTGTTGAGTGTAGGAATAAAACTGTGCTTCAACAACAGAACAACCAGAAACCTTTCTAGAGTTTCACTTTTATAAACTATTAATATTTGCTTTTAGTATTTCAACAAAACTTTAAATACTAAACTTTCAGGCTGTGCAGCAAAAAGACAAAGCAACAGTTTTGTTTTCTTATTTGCTTAATATTAATCAGAGTCTCTAAGGAGTAAACCTGGGTGTTTTCAGTCTAGTCAATATTTGGTGAGTGAAATATCAAGTTTGAGTATTGATCCATCAACCAGGTCCAGAGGTGGGCAGTAGTTACATTTTAGGAACTTTTAGGAATAAATAAGTTTAATTTCTTTGCAGTTTTATTAGATCTATAATTCTGATCTGAGGATAATTTAACTGATATTCCAATCGTATGTTCAGCTTTCTATTAAAAATATATTTTATCTTTGAACAGTTTTAGAGCATGTAGTTTTAGATTAAAGGAGAGCTGAAATCAAATCTCAAAATATTGATTTTGTATGAATATAATTTACACTGAATCACTTCCACAGCAGTTTCCTGGGACAGATTCCTCTGACTGTAAAATGATACTGTTTCCAAAATGTGGTGGTTTTGGGTTTGGAGTTACCGTCCACTCAGTCCGCCCGACCCGGGTTCATGACGCGCACTGGGCCTCAGCGAGCCACTAAAACCACACTACTGTCGATGAGTGGAAACAGAAGGAAAATTAGTTTTATTGTATATGAAGGTATGCTGCAAGGCTTTCAGTCTGATACACAAATGTACAGAAAATCAACAGGCAGGTCTTTAAAAAACATCTGTATAAGTTGTTTTATTAGTGTTTTACAACAAGCATGTTTTATGATTGTCCTTCACCTGATCACCAGAGGTGAAAAATAAAAGTACAGCAACATTGTCAAAGTTAATGTTTGACTAACTTTTATCTTTATTGGTTTTAAAGCACAAAGTCAAATTGTGTCACTTGGCTGAGTTAATGTTGACCATTTCCTCCGAACTTCACATTAAAGTTGACGTTCTCCTGTTTTCAGGCCTTCCTCCGCATCATGTCGGCTTTGGAGCAACTCCAGTGTTGACCTCAAAGAACCAACAACCAGAGAGATGAAGGAGCAACAGCAGGAAGCAGAACTCCAGCCGATGACGGGGATAAAAGAAGAGACAGAACCTCAACCAATTAAAGAGGAACATGTTGAGTTGTCCATCTTTAAAGATGAAGGACCATTTGTGGTGAAGCAGGAGGGCAGCAGCTTCATGGTGAATCCTGCACATGAATCAGAGCTCCAGCAGACAACGGAGACTAAAGAGGAACCAGAACCTGTAGAGGTTAAAGAGGAACTCTGCAGTGATCAGACTGAAGATCAGCTTGTAGTGAAGCAGGAGGCTGAAACCTTCTTGGTGTCTCCTAGTTGTGAGCAAAAAGACAACGGTGAACCTAACAAGAACCAACAGCAGCCAGGAAGCAACCAGAAAGACTCTGGATCAAGTGGAGAAAAAGATCTGAAGCCAGACAGGAGACATCAGGACACCAGAAATCACAGGGACGATGTGGACAAGTCAAAACCAAAGAGACAAAGAAAAAAACTGCCCACTTGTGAAATGTGTGGAAAAAGTTTCACTCAGCTCAGGTACCTGACTGCTCACCTGAGAACTCACACAGGTGGGAAACCATTCAAATGTACGACCTGTGGAAGAGGGTTTATTAAGCAGAATAACTTGACTAAACATGTAAGGATTCATACGGGTGAGAAACCGTACCCCTGTGAATTCTGTGATAAATCCTTCAGAACCAGCAGTCAGTGGGATAGTCACACTAGAACCCACACAGGTGAGAAACCCTTTTCCTGTCCCACTTGTGGAAAATGCTTCTATAGGCGCTTTGACATGACCATCCATGTGAGAACCCACACAGGAGAGAAGCCGTTTTCATGTCAGATTTGTGGAGAGCGATTCATCAGAAAGACCACCTTTAAAATCCATGTGAGAGCTCACACAGAGGAGAAGCTGTATGCCTGTACGGTCTGCGGCTCGTCCTTCAGGCTTGGCTACGATCTGGCTCGTCACATGAGGATTCACACGGGCGAAAAGCCGTTCTCATGCCCAACCTGCGGGAAATGCTTCAGGGTGAGAGGCAGTTTAAATGAACATCTGAGAGTTCACACAGGTGAGAAGCCTCATCCGTGTTTGACCTGTGGAAAAAGTTTCACCCGGAAGCGTAATCTGACGATTCACATGAGAACCCACACAGGTGAGAAGCCGTTTTCTTGTGATGACTGCGGTAAATCCTTCTCTGACAACACTGTGCTGATCAACCACATGAGAACCCACACAGGCGAGAAGCCCTTCTCATGTCCTGTATGTGGGAAAAGTTTTGCTAAAAGATACACCTTGACGGTGCACATGAAGACCCACACACGTGAGAAGCCGTTTTCCTGCCAGTCGTGTGGTGAGGCTTTTACATCAAGACGTAAACTGACTAAACATGTCTGCAGTTAATTCCTAGAATGCCTGCAAACATTAGCATAATGAATAAACCACTCAATCCTTTCTGTGCTTGGAGTGCTGCTGCCATCTGCTGGACATATTATACCCAGAGGAAGATTTACAGTAGAATCTGAGATTTTTCTGGTTTTCTCAGATGCTGCTGATCTTATTTCATTTCTTTGTTGTTGGAAGAAATGATTCATGTTTTTTTCAACATACTTATTGAAGTCATGACTCTGCTTCCAGATGTGTTTGACTGAACATCAGCTGGACTTCATGTTTCCTAAAGACTCTTCACTTTTCATTCAACATGACCTGAGCCACTTCCGTATGTGGAGCTAATTCTGATACGTATCCGATTGTTTCAAAGCGTCTGCAGTCTGAAAGCTCAGCTCACATTTTAACTGCTCACAATGAACAGTTAAAGTTCAACTGTTCACATTGAAGACTCACTGCAGTTAAATAAATTATAATAATAATGTAATAAATTAGCAGCATAAACGACCAGGCAAAAAAAACAAACTTATTTCAGCAAAAATGTTGAATTAACCACCAAGGCCTGCTGTGTGAATTTCATGAGACTGAACTGTTTGTGGTTTGCTACCAGATGTCAGATCAATCGCTTTGAGACACAATATATTTGCTGTTATTCCTGTAAATAAATGAGAAATCTAGCATTTTGCATTCAGTCTGATTTCTCCCTTTGCAGAGATTGAGGACTGGGAAAACAATCAGGTTTTAGAATCAGAGGTTGCAATCAGCTTGGAGCTGAAAGTATCCGGTCTAAGACCAGATTTCTTTATAATTAAAAATAATATTCCATGCAAAATTGTCCAAAAAAACCACACACACACACCTGCTGCCTTTCACACTGTCCAATGGACACAACACATAAATAAATATAAATTATGATTTATTTTTATTTAGTGGGGATTTAATGTTTTTTTCATGGCTGTCTGCAAAAGATGAATTTATTTCATCTCCAACTACAAACACAACATTACAGGAGAAAAGCAGAACTAGTCTCTCTGAGTTATTCTGACCTTTAAAGCTGCTGTGGAAGCCGACCAGCTACAAGTTATTAATTTGTTCAGTCAGACAAGCAGCAATTTAAATTATTTCTTAATGTGCTAAATATTTAGTGATCATTTCTCACCAGTAACCAGCAACATTGTACCCAGGAGGTAAAACAAAAGCTACTTTTGCTTTGCATTGTCCCACCTGATGACAGTGAGCTAGTATGACGTGATTTCATATTATATTCCTGATGAATATTTGTTTTTGTTTTTCAACCTGATGTAATTATGTTGCTGCTTTGTTTTAAAATCTTGTTTTATGTTCTTCTGTTTAGCTTTGAGGACCCAAAGGTTTCTGCACTTTGCTGCTTGTTTCCCTTCATTAAGTTATGGTGCCTGTTATGTTGCTTAAAAAGAAATTTATTTTCCATTTGTATTTGATTTTATTTGTCAGATAAATTATTTGACCACAAGGGGGCAGTGTAGGATGATAAAGATCAGACTGAAGAAATGTAAATTTATTGCAGCTGATATTGTGATTATTTTACCAACATCTCCACTTTTTGATTTTCAAATAGCGTGCAGTGATAGTCAGTATTTTTCTAAGCATCAAATCGTTCTTGGTTCCTCTAGTTTTATTAAAGTCAAGCAAGTTAAACACAGAGGACTAAATATTAGTCATGCTGCAAACAAACATGAATTATACATCAACCTCTACAAACCAGAACATCCAGTACATCAATACACACATTAAGTTTATATTTTCATGCGGAGAAATATTTCTGTGATACACAAGAGAGAAAAAATCCATCAGCTGGGATATACTTTATAACTTCTGGAAGACAGAAAACTACAATTAAACCAGAAACATAAAGAAGATCAGGACAGAAGAGACATCAGAGCCATGAACCCTGATCAACAATCAGAGAAACAAAAGCGAATCTATTTGGGTTAACAGAACTGTGCAGAGGATTCCTCCCCAACCCAAACCCCAGCATGCAGCGGCTGAGTGAATTTGGTCTGGACTCTGTGGAGGAGAATCATGTTTTTCTTGTTTTCAGAGACGCTGTAGAAGGACAGAAGACCTGCTCCGTGATCCAGGTACACTCCCACTCTGAAGGAAACTGGACCTGAGATGGAGGTCCAGATGTTGTTGTGACCAAAACTAAAACTGCTTTGATAACAACTCAATGCCCAAGATTTGTCATTGTATCCAAATTCACATTCATTCCTGTTTCCTGCTCTGCTGACATCCTTGTATGCGACGGCAACACGGACTCTCTGTTTCCACTGCACCTCCCAGTAACATCGCCCAGTCACTCTCTCTCTGCTCATAACCTGAGGCCATCCAGTGAATCTGTCTGGTTTACTAGAATCAGGATTATTTACATTTGTCCATGTCCGTGTCACTGTCCTCTTTCTCTCATTTACTTCCAATTTACTGCTTGTTGTGTTTAGATCCAATGAGAATTCAAAAGTATATTTTAAGAATCCGTCTCTGTTCTGTGGTTCTGGTTCTGCTGCAGCTGACAATGTGTCATGGCCTTTATGTTCCTCCATTAGACAGATAATGCAGATACACTTCTGATCAGTGCGGCAGAACATCTTCATCACCTCTTCATGATGAGAGCAGACTTTCTCCAGGACGTTCTTGGACGGCTCCACCAGCTGGAGTTTCTTAAAGGGAGCTGATTCATAATGAAGATGAGGGTTTTTCTCACAGAAAGAAGCCAGACAGAATAAACAAGACCTGAAGGCTGTCAGCTTCCTCTCAGTGCAGATATCACAGGCAAAATCTTCAGGTCCAGCATAGCGGTGATCAGCAGGAGCAGGTTGGAGTCCAGTCTTCTTCAGCTGCTCCACGAAAGCTGCTAGCATGGTGTTCTTCTGCAGGACAGGCCTTGTTGTGAAGGTTTTCCTGCACTGAGGGCAGCTGTGCATTCCTTTTTCACCCTCTCCATCCCAGAAGCTTTTAATACAGTTCATGCAGTAGCTGTGTCCACAGGGAATCGTCACCGGATCCTTCAGTAGATCCACACAGATGGGACAGGAAAAAGTTTCTCGGTTCAGCTGACCTGCCTGCTGCGCCATTTCTCCTCTCTGTCACAGTGACTGTGTGAGTTTCATTTCAAGAAAACATAAACTGATTTGAGCTCTGATCCACCAATCACATGTCAGTGCAGAGAAGCTGCAGCCAATCAGGTTTTACCCTCAGCACATGTTGGCTCCTCCCAGCTTCAAGCTTTATGAGAGCAGAAAGGAGAGCGAGGCTTTGGATCCAGGAAGAGGAGGGCTGCAAAGGTTATGACGTTTGTAGTTTAATGATCGTCACAACAGTTTTTCTTTCAAAACAACTGAGTCAACCAAACCTCAGCTCTCTAACGTCTAATCTCTCCACAGTATCAGAAAATAAAACTAAGAGCTCCATGACTGAGTGTAGGAATAAAACTGTGCTTCAACAACAGAACAACCAGAAACCTTTCTAGAGTTTCACTTTTATAAACTATTAATATTTGCTTTTAGTATTTCAACAAAACTTTAAATACTAAACTTTCAGGCTGTGCAGCAAAAAGACAAAGCAACAGTTTTGTTTTCTTATTTGCTTAATATTAATCAGAGTCTCTAAGGAGTAAACCTGGGTGTTTTCAGTCTAGTCAACATTTGGTGAGTGAAATATCAAGTTTGAGTATTGATCCATCAACCAGGTCCAGAGGTGGGCAGTAGTTACATTTATTAAGAAAACTTTTAGGAATAAATAAGTTTAATTTCTTTGCAGTTTTATTAGATCTATAATTCTGATCTGAGGATAATTTAACCGATATTCCAATCGTATGTTCAGCTTTCTATTAAAAATATATTTTATCTTTGAACAGTTTTAGAGCATGTAGTTTTAGATTAAAGGAGAGCTGAAATCAAATCTCAAAATATTGGTATTGCATGAATATCATGGAGGAGGGAAGGAAGGAGTGACTGTCTGATGTCCACAGTGTTTGTCTATCACTGGAGTGATGCTTGTTTTTAATAAATATAAATATAAAACATCGCCCATTTCATGTTTGTTGTAAAACAGACTTAATGCATGCTAATATTATATTAATCTATATTGTGGTAGGTATTAAATATAACTATTTTATAATTAACTTATAAAATAAATAGTTTTATTATAATAGTTTATACTTTAGTCTGATTTCATAAATATGCAAGACTGTGATGATGTTTGAAATTATGTTGGAGGAGTAATGTGATTTATTCTGTATATGACATTAAATCTCATGTTCATGTAAACATATATTATTATTATTATTATTATTATTATTATTATTATTACAATTGTTGTTACATTTGAACCCTGAACTATAATATTGTGATGGAGGAACAGAGACACCCAGGAAAAACAACCAAAGTCACACACACGAACCTCCACACACACACACACACACACACACACACACACGCACACACACACACACACACACACACACACACACACACACACACACACACACACACACACACACACACACACACACTTACTGCTAGAGGTAATCGAACGCAGGATGTTTTTGGATGAACCAGAGCACCTGGAGGAAACCCATTCTCTCACGATTATGATAACTTTTGTTTTCTTTCCGATAGTTTTGAATCTAAATTGAATCTAAAGTTTTTTGCTGCCCTTCTTTGTTCATGTCCTTCTTTTAACCACTGATCTTTTTTAATGTGTGGTTAGAAGGAAGTCAAGTCTTTCTTGGGAGGATTAAATTGACCCTTGAAGGAAGTTCAGAAGCTAAACTTTTTCTCATCCTCATGGTTGGTAAACTTTGATTTGGTCCCAGGTTCCAGTTTTTCTTTTACTTTTAGATCCTGAATCTCTCTCAGGTAATTTTTTCGAATCTCCTGCAGCTCTTTAACGGTATTTTCAGCCTCGGTGTAATCGCAGAGCAGCTCAGTTTGATGGGACAGATTATCTTTTAGGATCTGAAGATGTTTTTCTAGCTTTGTGTTCAGTTTTTTCAGCCTTTCCTTCTCTTGTTTTGCACTCTTGTAGATATATTTCAAGACAGGCATATCAATTAATTGTTGTTCAATAATATTAAGCTCTTGTAAAAGTTCAATAGTCTTTCTTTTTACTGTTTCCAATGTTTTATCTTTTTCACAGATTTTCTCCTTCCAAGCCCAACAGTAATCCTCGTGATTCTTCATCTCTTTCACAACATTTTCTTTAATCTTCATCAAGGTTTCAATTGAATTCTTAGTCAGTCTGTGATTATGATACAGTCCATTTTGATATGAAAGTTTGTCTTTCAGTACTTTAAGGTTTTTTAATAGTGTTGTGTTAAGTTTTATGAGCCTTTCTTGCTCCATTTTGGACGCCGTGCACTGAGATTCCAACATCTCTTTCTGAATTAATTCCTGCTTCATCCTTTTTGACGTCTCTATATGTTCAAATGCTTTCCTCTCTAAATTTATCCGTTTCTTTTCTTCTGCCTCCCAGATATCTAACTCCAGATGTAACTTCTCATGCTGTTTTTCACATGCTTTGCTCAACTTCATCTCGGCTTTCTTCAAAGTTTTCCAATCTCGTTTCTGAAATTGGAGGTCTTTGGTGTTCTGAAGCTTTTCATTCATTTCGATGAGTTCTTGGACCGCCTTGTTATTCTTTTTCCGCATTTCTTCAGGGTCGAAGGAAGCAGATTCCTCCCTTTTCTTGAAAAAGTTCAACATTTTGAGATTTTTCTGTTTGAAAAGGAAAACTTTAGAGCAAAATGAAACGCAGATCAGAAAGCTGAGAAATATAGAATACAGAGAGCTAAAATATAAAGGCTTCTGTGACATCATTGATGACATCATGTGTCCTGAAGCTGCCTTAAAATGTTAGTGAGTGAAACAGATGGGAAGAAATAATAATGATGAGACTAAAGACAGACCATACATATCTAAATGACATTGTGTTTAATTGGGAGAAAAACCAATGATTAGAATGAAGGATGTGGAGGGAAAGAAAATGTGAAACATGTATTGATGAATTGTGACGTGTCCCTGAAAGGGAGAGAGACTGGGCGGGACAAGAATGGAGTCTTAAAGGAATATAAGGACCTGAAGGAAATAAGGACAAAAATTATACAGTAAGGAAAATATTATTCATGCTACAAAATTTAAAACCAGTTTAATGGATGTAACTTATTAATGCTGCTACACACTCATGCACAGCAGGTGGCGGTATGCACCTTGAAGCTGCTTGCGATCCTCCATTATAAAAAAGAAGAAGAAAATCCGCTCCAATAGGTGGCGGTAGCGCGCCTCAGCTGGTTGCCTAGAAGGACGACAAAGAACAGGAAAGACAAAATATGTGTAAATATTTCCCAAAGCACGCGCATTTAAAGTATTTACAGACTGTTTAGCGCTGCATTTTTTTCTAGCTTACACAAAACATGCAGTTGAGTTATACCATTCGGTTAGCCTCCGAGCTAACCCAGAAGCTAACTCTCCGAGGACATTTCTTTCTGTGTGGAAGGATAACTTGGACTAGAAACGCTACAGCGGACATTTTTGGGCTGTTTCGAGACTTTTCTAGGGGTAGAAAAGTGAAGTGGGTCTTTAACATCTGCGCTGACTGAGCTGCACAAACACGTCAGCGTGTCCGCCATCTTTGGTGAGGTCAACAATGGGCAGTAAATCAAGTGAAATGAGCAGGGAAGCTGCCGTAATTACTGGAATAAAAGCCATTTGGACTATTTAAATATATAAACAAATATCTTTCTGCCTTCAGCCTTTGAATATCTATGTAATGTGAATATTTTTTTAGAAAAACATACAACAGATTAGTGGAAACAAAGAAGAGACTTCACACAGATCACTGGATGTTTACTGTCTCCAGCTTTTCCCCTGGAGTTATTTTTGATAAGAGAAAAAACATCTTTGACTGATGACAGTGTTTTTTTTACAGAGTACAGAACCATTAAATGAAGAGCCGTTTAAAAAGATACAGATCGAGCTGCTTTTAAAGAAAATCACAGAGTGGCAAAACTCTGATAGATAAACTATCTATTAGAAATAAATATAAGCTTTAAAACACTTAGAAAGAAAGTGCCGTCAGGCTTAGATCCGCGTTGCACTAACGTCATATCCGGCGATGCCCAACACGTCACAGGATGTGACGCAGCTAGTTTGTTTTTCTTGAGTGTCCGCCCCTTCATGGTGCCGACTGTCAAAAATGCCGAAACGTTGCGTGGCGGCTGGTTGTTCTAATTACCCGAGTGAACACATCTCACTGTTCTCATTCCCAAAGGATGAAGAGCTTCGGAACCAGTGGACGAAGCAGGTCCAGAGAACCAGAGGCAGCTGGGTTCCCACTGCGTCCTCTGTTCTCTGCAGCGAGCATTTCCCTGCGCACTGCTTCGAGGAGGCGCCCGGATTAAAGGAGGCTTTCGGTCTGAAAGTGCGTTACAGACGGGTTATCAAACCGACGGCTGTCCCTTCCATTTTCACAGCTGAAGACGGTACCAGCGGAACCAAACAGCACAGAGCAGCTCCAGTTCCCAGACACTCCAGGAAAAGAGTAAGTTACTGTCGATCCGGTTGGGTTCGGGAGGTTCGAGTATAAAATCAGATGTTTTCAAAGAGTAGCAGAACTTCAGCTTATTTTTACTGAAATGTGAGTGAAAACGAGTTATAAAACATTATATTTCAGTACTATCTTTAAGGCTTAAATAAAATACAAACTTAAAAATATCATTAATAAATTCATGCAGAAGACCGCAAAGGGGGCGGGACTTCCGGCGGAAGTAAACAATAAGCTTCAGCTTCTAGGCTGCATATCACCAATTAAAAGACAGTTTGTAGTAACAATATCTTCGGTTTGGAAACCCAAAGGCAGCAGGTGTGCCTGCGCTCCAGATCCACTTACCTGTCTAGTGGTGGCGGTGACTCATTTAAATTGGGGTTCCACCCGCCACTACAATCAAAAGAAGAAGAAGACTACAGGTAAGTTAACTGTAAGGCGGAAATACGGCCTGAACAAGAACTCGACATTTCAGATCGTGATAGAGATTGGCTGCAAATGTTTTTTCCTGATATTCCTGATATAAAAATGTCATTAATGTTGTTCTGTTGTTTTTTATTCTATCAGGTTTTACACAGCAGTATGTCTGCTAATCACGCTGCCATAACTTCAAAGAGGAGATCCTTTCTTGATCAAAAGATGCCAAATGTTAAAATAAAAGGGGAACAGGAGGAACTAGAACCGAAGAAGATCACTGAGACTAAAGAGGAACAAGAACCAACCAAAGAACACGATGAACTGTGGATCTATGAGGATGAAGGTCAGATGGAGACTTGTGAAAATATATTCCACAATGAACCAGAACAACGGCTGATTGTAGCAATGAAGAAAGAACCGGATCCAATGCAGATCAAACAGGAACCAGAACAAATGAAAGAGGAACCAGAACCTGTGGAGATTAAAGTGGAACCATCTCTGTACTACTGTACAGATAGTAATGGAACTAGAACCTTTAGTAGAGGAATCAGAACCTGTATTGAAGAAATGGAAAGGTCTTTCCAGTAATGCTCAAACCAAAAAAAGTTCCTCTCTGCACAAGGCAGCAAACCTAAGAAACAACAGCAGGAGAACAGGAACCAGGAAATGGAGGCTCCGGAGCTGAACATCAGCTCGCCCATTAACAAGGTAGAGATTTCAAAACCAAAAACTCGTAGAACAAACCGGCACACTTGTGAAATATGTGGTAAATGTTACTGCTTGCCCAGCGATTTGACCGACCACTTACCAACTCATTCAGGTGAGAGGCCTTTTTGCTGTAAATTGTACGGTAAACACTTTAATGAAACGACTCAATTGGCTCATCACATAAACATTCACACAAGCGAGAAGCTTTGTAAACTGCATGGTAAATCGTTCCAGTTATTTCTCTCCTCTCAGTGGTAAACAGTGATTTCCTTCCTATAGATTTTAAAACTTTCCTCCAACTGTTTTCATTGAGTGACCTGCCTTGTTTCCACTTCTTTCCCATTGATTAATAAACCTGATTTAAGTGTTGAGGCTTCACTTAAACCTTGTATTCAACCAGAAGTATAACTCATGTTTAAAATCATCTATAAACATTTTAAATCAACCAGAATTAAACTGTTTACAGAACAATTAAATCTCTTAGCAATCTTTGTCTATTTCCATGTTTCTCACCCAGTTACAAAGTTTTCAGTTTGAGATCATTGCCATGAACGTGTTGAATAAAATTTTATTCTAGTTACTCTAACGATAAAAAGGGATATATTTCTAAAATTTGACCAATCAAAACTTGAGTTTTTCCGCCCCTATGTTATTACACACCAGACTCACGCTTGTGTTCTGTTTGTTTCACCTCTTAGGTTGTTTGTTTTTGATCTCAACTGAATTAAGTTTTATAGTGTAGAGGAAGCATTTCAGATGATCCGTGAAGACTCGGGGACAGAAGTGTGTCCAGGATTCCTCGTCTGAAGATGAGGACCTCGTTTTTCCGGCTCACAATGATGACGATTTGGAGTTTGAAGGGCGTCAACTTGAGAGGTAAGATGGGCGTTTTTCACACGGCGCTTCATGGTTTCTTTCAATAAAGGTATTTCAAAGCCACACTGTGAAATCTAATCAAACTCCAAACATAATCGTTCTTATTTTCTGTCAGCTCTTCCCTTTCTGACCGGCCAGCATCGCTGATCCTCGCCTCTTAACAGCAGCTTCTTCTCTTATAACAAACTGGTTCTTGGTAAAAGCCTGGATTAATTTTAATATCAAAGTAAGCTTTGAGTTTTTAATTTTTTAAATAAATCTTGGCTAATGGCAACCTATTAATGCCTTCTAATCTTTTGTTAAACTCTCCAGGCCTTTTACTGCTACCAAAGAACCTGTAAAAGTGTCAATAACCTTCGATTCAATCCTGATGGTTTTTTATTAAAAAGGTACAGCAAATAGTTTAATTTAGCAGCTTTATTGTGGTAAATAAAAAAATTTGTCTGATTGATTCATATTCAATCAGTACGCTTGAATATGAAGTCTCAATGGTCGGCAGACAGCAGGCACAGCTCATGGAGTGGACACAGTACGGCCGAGTATGTGGGAACCTTAAGATTGTTTTAAGTCTTGTTCAGTCAAATAAAATGGCAAACAACAAACAGGCCATACTCCTCCACATATGGGAAATAATGGGATGATTTTATGTTATTTTGACAATATTCTTCTTTTATGCTTAGTGATGACAGAGGTGATGAGCCACTGAGGAAAGTCTTGAGCTCTGCCTCATATGAGCCTGAGAGGTATGTAATCTCTTTACTTTTGGAAAATGACTCATGTTTGAATGTTGTCTTGGTTCTTTAACAAGCAATCATATTTAATTCAACTCTAAGGAGGAATACCAACAGAAGAGAAGAAGAAAATCCAAAAAGGCTGCTGGTGACGGTGCGACAGCTTGGCATGGCGAAGATGAGGAGGATCATCATCAACACCACTTCAATTTTAACCCAACAAGAAAACCAGGCCCCACCTTAGACCAGGAAACATCCTGGACCCCACACTCTCTCTTACGGCTCTTACAGAGAAAGACTTCTATGTTTTCCTGGTGATTATTGTTTTCACAGGCCTTGTAACTGTGCACCACAGGTTAGACTACTGGAAGCAAGACTGGCCATACAACTTCAGATTCCCTTCCTGGAGCATGTCACGGAGCAGGTTCGAGTCTATTCTCTGGTCGCTGCACATTAGCAACCCAGAGAACGAGAAGAAGAAAGGCACGCCAGACTATGACTGTGTACTTAAAATCAAACCCCTCCACAACCAGATTATCACAGCTTGTCAGGCTAATTTCCATCCAAATAAAAACATCTGCATTGATGAAAGGATGATCTCATCCAAGGATAGAATTAAAATGAAAAAGTTCATAAAGGGCAAATCCACAACTCGGGGGTACAAGTTGTACATCCTGGCGGATTCAGCAACAGGCAACACCTGGAACATTTTGTTCATACTGAGAAGAGCGAGTCCAGCGCGAGTCAGGGCCGAATTACTGGTCTGTTGTGAACCTCTTGCCACTGTCCTTACAGGTTGAGGGCTACACTTTGTATGTAGGCCGTTTTTGACCAGCCCTCTCTTTCAGCATCTTTACACGAAGCACATCGGCTGCTGTGGCATAATCAGCAAAGATCTCGCTGGATTTCCACGTACAGACAAGAAAGATTTTACAAAACAGACGGAGAGGGGCGACATGCGTCGGATTCAGAAAGAGAACCTTCTGTTTCTGAAGTGGATGGTCGCCCAAGAAGTGGCCATGTGCTCCACGTGCACAAAGCCTTCTCTGGGAACACCGTGCCGCGCAGAATGAAGCGGTCAGGTGTTTGTCCCTGACACCATGGTGGATTTCAGCAAGAACATTGGGGGAGTGGACCAGTCGGATTCAGTCATGGGCTGGTAGTCTGTGCACAACAAAACGATGAAGTGGTACTAGACTTTTTTCTATCAATTTGTTGATATCACCATAGTGAACAGCTTCATGATACACAAGCAGCTACACAGCAGGCAGTCCGATCCGGCCTACACGTTCAAACGGTTCCGGGAGCAGCTTGCAAAACAAATGTTGCAGTTTTCTGACAACTTGTTGCCCTCATCCACATCACTGGCTGCACCCACGTTTACACCAACAGTAATCTGCGTGCCAGGCTACACGGTGGCACCACAACCAAGTCAAGGAGGATTTGCAGGTTGTCGCCCAAAAGGTGAAAACTTCAATTCACCTGTAAAGGCCGGTAAAGTCGCGCTTTGTCTGAATGCGAAAAGAAGCTGTTTTGAGCAGTGGCCCGACGAGTACAGCTGAGCGCAGTAAGGATGTAAACATTGGTTGGGGGACTTTAGACTCATAAATGTTTTGATGTAAAATGTTTTTGCACTGCAATTAGGCTCCAGTTGGAGTCAAACAAAGCAGCTTATTGATAAAAACTAAATTTGTAGTTTGCAAAAAATATTCAAAAACATGTGAAAATCTAAGTTATTTTTTTTACAAAAAGTAGAGAAATCCCCACTTTTCTAAACGATGCTGAAATGGCCAAACATCTAAGTATGTCTACGTAAAACGTTAACTTTGTTTTGCTTTACCTCGGCTCCTTTCGTTTTGCACAAGTTGCTTTAGGATTTCCAACAGTTTGTATTCCTGTTAATTCTACTTTAAAAGGTTTATGTGGCATTTAATGCTGAGAAACCCATTGAAGGAGGAAAGTCCATGTTCCTTATCTTTTATAAGATATATTGAGTATTATAACATGATACCAAAATTATTTTAGAGTTTGTAAACTATTTGCTCATGATGCATCTTGTTGGTGTTTGAAGAGCATTAATAAATCCAAACCGTTATTCTGTTGATCCTTTTCTGTCTTTTTTTCCTGTCAGACATTGAACTGTTTTATCAATACTCCAGGCCACGCAGGTTTTCTGGTTCTGGTCCACTCTGCATCCCCAGAATCAAACCAAACATGGAGAGAAGCAACATTCAGTTTTTATGCTTCTGAAGTCTGAAATACATTTTTAAAACCCTTTTAAACAGGTGAAAAAAGGTTCCTTTATATCAAGGTTAAAGACAACTGGTTGAGTTGCCTTCAATTAATAACTGGAAAATAATTATTTAATCTGAATGTAAATCATTTTTGTACTTGTTGACTTGAGAAAGCCTATTTGAAGTTTAACTATTCTTTCTAACCACATAGAGAAGGTACACTTTAAATGTTTTAAAATCAAAAGTCTCCTTAACTCAAGCAGTATGACTGAAATGTTTCAGGACTGGGCCAAGTGTCCTCTGTATTGGAAATCAAAATAAGCAGAAGAAAACGAGACAAAATTAAATGAAAAGCTTCTGTAGAAAAACAAACGTTTATGTTTGAAGGCGGAACCTTAAGCACAAACCCAGTTTCTGGTGTAAATCTTTGTGTGAGACATCCGGCGGAAGTAAACAACCGGGCGCTAGCAGCGTTAGCTTCCAGGCTTCCTTCAGTTTATCGTCGTTTATGAGACGGTTTCTGCTGTGTGAGCTGAATATTTCAGTATCTGGGGTAATTATATCTTGGTTTCAACATCAGCCGCGCTGCTGATACCAGCTGGAAAACCAAAATTATCTCAACCTGCAGGTATGTTAACTGCACGGTCCTGAATGAACTAACAGGGTGGAAAGAATATGATGAAAATGTAGCTGAGGTGGAAAGATGAGTCAGTTAGTTAATCAATTTGTTGTCGTTAATCACCTTTATGTTAATATTTTACATAAGAGAGTAAGCGGGGACAAAATATAGGCAGTTCATCAACAACTTTTAAAACAGAAGCTGCCAAACTAAACGTTTCCAATTAATATTCAGCTTTTTTTTATTGAGATCTACTGGTGTTACAAATAAACTCGTATGTTGTTGTGACTGGAGATCAACTTGAGATGGAGCTCAAAACTCCACATCTGGGGGTTTCTTTGCTCCGCAAGAACGTAACGTCTTTAGGTCCGCCATCTTGGGAGTGGCATACTGTCCTCAGGAATACAAAATAAATCAGCTATTTTTCACAAATGGTTTTCATAACTACGATGTGAGTGCTGAATCAGATTGTTAATTAATAATAAAAATTTCTTAAGTTAATGATGACAAAAAGGAGAGTCCAAACTCTCTTTTGCAGATGCACTGCAAAGTTTTAAAAGTGTGGGGTGTGTGAGCTGACAGGATTATCTCCAAGGTCTAACTCTAAAAGTCTGCAGTTAAATTATTAAATATTTTTCACACGTTACATTTTAGTTCAACAAATAAGGGAATATAACCTAAAATGAAAGCATAATTGTGAATTACGATTTCACAATTAGAAAAGCTTAATTGTGTATTACATTTATTCTTAGGTTACAGAATTTAAGAGTTTATTTTATCATCTTTTGCGTTTTTCTTATCCTGCCATTTTGTTTTGTTGTTTCTGCAGCTTAGTGCGGTATTTGGAAGTGCTGGTTGTGATTAGTTCTTTTTCATCCAACATTGTCTTTTCATCAAACATTGTCAAAAAAAAGACATAAATGTTCTTTATTAAACAGTTACTAATTTCCTGTTTTTGACTTCCTCAGGTCTTCCACAGCATCATGTCGGTTATTACTTGGGAGGTTGATGCTGATCACATTCTCATTAGCAAACAGAGGTCAAGCTATCTGCTTGACCATGATTTACCAAACGGTGTGGAAATAAAAGAAGAACCAGAACCCCTGACGACTGAGAAAGAAGATCCAGAACCTCGAGTGATTAAAGAAGAACAGATTGAGTTGTGCGTCTTTCAGGATGAAGGGCAGGTTTTGGTGAAGCAAGAGGCTGAAACCTCCACCTCCATGGAGAGTCCTGATTATGGGGAAGCACTTCAGGACGAACCAGAGCAGCAGCAGATGATGGAGACGAAGGAGGAACCAGAGCCTGTAGAGATCAAACAGGAGCGGGAGGACCTCTGTGGTAATCAGGATGAAGAACAACCAAATGTTTTTGAGTTTTGTGGTAATTCTTTCATGCAGCATAATGAGTTGGCTAGTCATATGATACCTCAAGCAGATGAGAAACCTTTCTCCTGCCTGACTTGTGGAAGAGGTTTTAACAAGCAGTACAACTTGACCGTCCACATGAGAACTCACACAGGTGAGAAGCCGTACCCTTGTGAGCTGTGTGATAAATCTTTCAGGAGGAGCAATGATTTGGCCCGTCACATCAGAACTCACACAGGCGAGACACCATATTCCTGTCAGTTTTGTGGTAAATCCTTTAACGACAACAGTCATCTCACCATTCATCTGAGAACACACACAGGTGAGAAGCCCTACTCGTGTGAAGTGTGCGGTAAATCTTTGACCGACAGCAGTCATTTGATCAAACACATGAGAACTCACACACCTGAAAAACCTTTCCCATGCCTGACGTGTGGAAAAGGTTTTACTGCTCAGTCTGACCTGACAGTCCACATGAGAACCCACACCGGTGAGAAACCTTTCACCTGTCTGGTCTGTGGTAAAGGTTTTATCCAGAAAACTACCCTGAGTTATCACATGAGGACCCACACAGGTGAGAAGCCTTTTCCATGTGACCTATGTGATAAATCTTTTATTCAAAGCAGCGATCTGGCCCGCCACCTCCGAACGCACACAGGGGAGAAACCATATTCTTGTGACTTGTGTGACAAATCTTTCAGACAGAGCAGCGATCTGGCTCGTCATATTAGAACTCACACGGGAGAGAAGCCATTCTCATGTCAGATCTGTGGAAAAGGTTTCACCAAGCAGAATAATTTGACCGTGCACATGAGGATTCATACAGGTGAGAAGCCTTACTCCTGTGAAGCATGTGGTGAATCCTTCACTGTCAAATTTAGTTTGACTAAACACAAATGTAAAAATGCCAACCAGGAAGTTCTGCGACAGTAGAGGTGCTCTCTGATTCACAAACTAGGCAGGTTTATTGTTGTAGCACATTTCAGCAACAAGGCAGTTCGAAATGATTTACATGATTAAAACATAACACAATAGTCAATTTTGAAACACGCAGCAAACTACATTTTGTCAAATCCCATCATCAAAATCATATGATGATACAGGGGGTTGAAGTCAACCCTCCTCTGTTACACCCCTGAATCACCAAGCCAGCTGGTCACAGGCAGGAAACCACTGCCTCTACTGGTGATTTCTGATTGGCCAGAGGGGCTTCCAAAAGATGTTGTGATAGAAATGTTTATAAATCTCATCAGAATACACCCTTTTTAACATGTTTTTATTTTGCTTGGGTTTCCCCATCATTTTATTACTGATTGCTGTATTTTATATCTGGGGATTATTTTGTAACTTGCATGTCATGTAAAGCAACTTTTAAAAATGTTTTTTCAACAAAGCTTACAGCTTTATGTGATGATATAACATGAATGAAGTGTTAAAATAAGGGTTTTTATTATTGATTTGTTCTTCCTGAGTATTAGAGGTATCCTGCTTCAGATGATTAAAATATGTTATGTTTGGATGATTAAACTATTTACATTCATTCTTTAAATTGGTTTTTTGCTTTTTGTCTTTCCACCGACTTGCATTTAAAAGTTAACAAGTTCACAATTCGTACCCATTACTTTGATAAGTGTTGAGTGTGCGTAAGTTTACATAAAACAGACAAGTAGTAAAAAAAATATCAAAAACTAGTAATTCATGTCAGAGTGTTTTGTGTAGTGGTGATTCACTTTCAAATATCTCACAAGGCACTTTACAAAAAGTCATTTCAAGAAACACAAACACTGAGTTTGTTGGGATCAGAGAAGCAAGTGAAGGTTTTAAAAACTAAAAACTGAGTTTTATTGCTACAAGTGTAGAATATTCCAGTTTGGGTTTAGAGTCTACATATCTAGTTTTTAAGCCAGAACAGATAAAAAGAAGATTATAAGTACAAAGGCAGCAGTGTTCAAATATAAAAAAGTATATTATACATAATATTGCAGGTGTTCCATATTAGTTTAAGAGAAATTGTGCATGTAAGCCAGGAGAGCTTGTTAATAAAATGTGGACAATTTAATGGATTTTAAAAAAAAAAATTCTAATTTTAATAAGAATCTGAGTTCACCCACTAGATTAAAATATGGTTGGAGAAAGTATTCCAAAATATATCATTTACTTATGATAGTTTGGCTAACTGTTTAATTTTAATAAAATTATTTACCATTTTGAAACTTAGAATATCTAAGCCACTGAACATTTTGTAATACAAAATAAAAATTGAAATCGGAAGCCAGGTTCAGTTTCGTGCTGGGGGCGGAACTTATGATGCGCTCTTGTTTCTGGTGTACATCTCCGCGTGGGACATTCAGCGGAAGTAAACAACAGAAGGCTAGTAACGTTAGCTACCAGGGTTCCTCCTGTTTACCGTCGGTTAGGAAGCGGGTTCTGCTGTGTGAGCTGAACGTTTCAGCGTCTGCAGTAACAACATCTTCAGTTCTTCATCAGAGCGACTTGCTGCTGCTCAAATATTCAACAACGACTTTTAGGAGGAAGAGATCGATCATCAGCTCAGACTGCTGGATACCAGCTGGAAAACCCAAACCATCTCGGAACCTCCGGGTCTGTAAACTGTACGGTTCTGAATGAACTGATACTGGAATACAGAGAATACGTTCAGGGAACTAGTTGATACCGCGGATGATCATTTGGTTGGGGTGGCTGATCTAGGGCAGCCCGCCCGACGGAACCTTGATATACAAGGTAAGTTTATGAAACATTTAATTTACCTTGTTTAAATATTGGCAATAGTTTTGTTTCTGGCTAATTATGTTAATTTTACGTTATCTGAAGGTAAAATATTACAGAATACCACACTTATATAATCCAAGTACTTACAAATAATGTTATTGATCATTGATAAATGAGTCATGTTCATCACATGGGAGGCATTCAGGCCCACTTTTGTTTACTGAAACTATTTTATTCTTCCACATTGGATGGTTTGTGAGCATTTAAACATGCATCCCAATCAGATTTAAATTTGGGCTTTGACTAGGCCGCTTCCAAATCTAGATTTTGTTTTGCTAAGGCAGATGTTCTGCTGAATAATTCCTGCCAATGATGTGACATACTCCTTCAGGATCTTCTGAAAAATACCAGAATTATAGTGTATTTATTAACCCAAAACGTACGTAATTGTGGCGTGAGTGAAAAAAATGACCAAATTAATAAGTATAGGTGAACATTTACTGTTATTCTATTTCACAAACAGAAAAAAACAATGTTTGTTAAAAAAACCAATGTTTTAACAATGTTTCTCATTTTCTTTATAAAGAGCTCAAACATTATTTGCAAAGCTGGAAATCAAATTTTTAACATAAAAGAAAATCTACTTTTTGAAAATGATTTTCAGTTTAACTGAACACCAAAACAATTATCACATAAAAAACCTCACAAAAATAAAAGCTTATGCACTTTTCCATGATGATCAGGACCTTTATTAATTTTTATTTATTCTATTTGTCACAAACATCTTCATTGAAGTACTGACTGTTTTGGTGTCTACATGGTTTCATGTAGTTTCAGTTCAGTTAAATTCCAGGATACGTTAGCATTAAGGGAAATTAAATATCATAACTTATCATCCAAGTATCTCAAAAGAGTTGTTGATGGTGATTCTGTGGGCAGGAAGGTTCTCCTGTAGCAGTCAGTATTGCAACACATCTGAAGGGTTTTTACTTTATTAGCAAAATGTTCTTTTAGCAAATGAGACTGAATGAGCTTTAAATGTAGTCCTGGCCTCTTCTGTGACCTCCTGGATGAATCTTTAATCAGTTCTTGGAGTTATTTTAGTAGCCATGTCTCCATTGTTACATATTTTCTCAATTTGAAAATAGTAGAAAAAACAATTAATTAAAATATTATCTACATTTAGTTTTTTCCCATTATCTATCAAAATACTTTTTTTTTTAACGAAACTATTAATGTTGTGCTGTTCTTTCAGGACTTCTACAGCATCATGTCTGTTACTACGTGGAAGGTTGTTGCGGATCACTTTCTCATAAATGAAGAAAGGAACTCAACACTTGATCAAAAGATATCAGACACTGTAGATTTAAACGAGGAACACGAGGAATCAGAACTACAACAGATCAATGAAATGAAAGAGGAACCAGAACCTCAATCTATTAATGAAAAACAGGATAAAAAACCACTTTTAGTGAAGCAGGAGACCAACGCCTCTACAGTGAGTACTGATGATGAGCAAATATTCCACAATGTACCGGAGGTGAAGGTGGTCCAGATTAAGGAAGAACAGAAGCAAATCTGCAAGGATCTGGATGGACATTTTGTAATAAAGCAGGAGAGTGACACCTTAAAGTTGTCTCCTCCATCTGAGAAAATCTTCCACCAAGAACCAGAACTTGGAAATACCGAACTGGAGGAGCCAAAGCAGATCATTGAGGTGAAAGAGGAAGCTTGGCAAGTAAAAGATGAACAAGTTGAATTCTGCGTCTTTCAGGATGTAGAGGAAGTTTTGGTGAAAAAGGATGCTGGTCGCTGTACTCAGACTCCTCCTGTAGATCAAAAAGACTCCAGTGAAACAATTAAGAATCATCTACCATTTTCTACACCCCCTGAAGCTGAACACCAACAACAGCAAGTAATCAATCATCAAGGCTCCGGATCAAATGATAAGAGAAAGCTGAAGGAGAAAAGACACAAAAAATACAGAAAACAAGGTGACAATGTGGACAACACTAAGCTAAAGAGACATAAAAAGAAATTACCATTATGTGACGTATGTGGAAAATGTTTCACTACTCGACAAATCCTAACTGTGCATATGAGGACTCATACAGGAGAGAAGCCTTTTGCTTGCAAACTATGTGATAAATCTTTCATTAACAGCAGTAATTTGATTTGTCACATGCGAACGCACACAGGTGAGAAGCCTTTCTCCTGTGGGACCTGTGGGAAAGGTTTCCCCAGGCAACCTGCCCTGACTGCACACATGAGAACTCACACAGGTGAGAAGCCATATCCCTGTGAGTTGTGTGAAAAAGCCTATCGAGATCGTAGTAATTTGGTACGACACATGAGAACGCATACAGGTGAGAAACCTTATTCCTGTAAAGTTTGTGGTAAATCCTACAGTGGCAGTAGTCAGTTGGCTTATCACATAACGACTCACACGGGTGAGAAACCTTTCTCATGTCTGAATTGTGGAAAAGCTTTCAACAAGCAAAGCACCTTGACAGTCCACATGAGAACTCACACAGGTGAGAAACCGTACTCTTGTGACATGTGTGAGAAATCTTTTCGAGAGAATAACGATTTGACTTGTCACATGAGGACTCACACGGGTGAAAAGCCGTATTCTTGCGAATTGTGTGAGAAATCTTTCAGATGGAGAAATGTTCTCAATCGACACATGAGAACTCACAGATAAGACGCCATCTTGTCATGAATTATGTGATGAATTCTTTGCTCTCAAATGCACATTGACTTAACACAGTATATATCATCAGATATTTTACTAAACTGGTATAAATACTATTTGTTACTTAAAATCAGAATCATTTCAGAATCAGAATGCTTTTATTTTTATAACTTATTTTGCGAATAGTCCAACCTCTATATTTTGAGTCGCAGAACCATCTATTGGTGAAGATAAGAATAATTTTGAATTATCAAGCCTCTTCTACAAGCGCTTGAGTAGATTTCAAACTAAAACATGGCCTTCAATCCAGAAAACTCTGTGACAGAACGAATCCAAGCATTTTCCACTGTAAGCCCCTAATAAACATTTTCTCCACATTTGTGCTCTTCCAGTAATATCTTATAATAATTATATCAATAATGCCATTGTTGGTATTTGTTGCTCATTTTATCATAGCCAATTACATAGTTTTACATATTTGGATGAATTTAAAAGTGATCATGGATATAATTATTTTCACATCAGTAACAGTTTCCCAGTAAAACCAGCAGGTGTCGCCAGATGATTCTACGGTCAGTTCTCTTGTATTTGTGTGCAGCTGTTGCACATGATCCTCAAACTGCTCCTATTGATTTATTTTGTTCATAGAAACTTTATTTCTTACTTTTTCATCATCAAGCTTGGAATAAATCTGTTTCTGCTTAATCTATGATGTGGTTTCTGTTTACAGAGTCACTGGTTCACTGATTTCTGTGTTTTTATTTGACCTTTATAATCTGTCCTGTTGTTACCGGGCAGGGCCGATTATGACACTGTTAAGATCTTGTGTTGTTTCCAGATATCTTTTAATATCTTATTTCTTACAGATTGAGTTTTCTAAGTTGTTTTGTTACTTGCGATTTATTTAAACATTTTAATGAAAAATTTTAAAAGTGTTCTATAGGCAGTGTAATTTTCATAATTTTTTTGTATATATTTATATTGTCTTTAAACCATTGTGTGTGGTTTTTTTGGCAGGTATTTATTCCACACAGAGCAAGAACATGTCCAGTAACACTTCTTTGCAGACATAAAACTATTAAAATTATTCAAACTCCTCCTGCAGCAGCAGATTTTCTTTTAAGATTTCATATATTTCAGTTTTGTTCTAATATAAAACAGCTTCCAGGAGTTGAAAAATAAAACTTTCCTTTGATTTTGTGAACCTATTCCACCTAATCAACTGTGAGGATTTCATTCAGTCACAACATTTTTCCACATTTCCAGTTTTACTATTTGACTGCTGAAGCTCTAAGGTGTGAGACAGTCATAGTTTGGTAACATTAAGTTTGTTTTGACATTAAAATCAACTAAATACGACTTACTGAAAACATTTGCGTGTGTCAGAGCATAATACGGTTCATAGGTGCACTTGGCACCAGCCTGCCAGGTTTAAGATCAGACCTGTGGCATCACAACTTGGACACTCTGGTTGAAGAGAGAAGCAGAACTGTTAACCTTTCACCGCCTGGTCTTGAATTTGATCTGGTGGCTCGGGGAAACCACTGAACAGAACTGCTAAACCCAAACGAGTGAAGAGGTTGAGCTGGAAACATCTGATGGACGAACAGAGACACTAAGGCCTGAGATGCTGAAGGCTCTGGACTCTGGGGAGTTTTAGTCTCAATATTTTTCTTTTTTTATTGAATTAGATTCATAGTTATGACTTTTTAAAATTCTTGTTTTGTTTTTCTTCCTTTTTGTATCTTATTATATGAATGTTAATTCTGTAATGATAATCTCAATGTTCCAGTCTTCATTGCTTTCCTTTCTCTGTTTACAGAAACACATTGTTTTCTGTAAATTAATGTCATTTTCTCTTGCTGCAGTTTGGTTTTCATCTGGTGAATAAATGTGAAAACTTTTCCTCTGATACAGTTGAACAAATACACATTCTGCCTCGTTGAAACTCTGCTAAGTCTCACCGTTAGTTTAAAGCAGAAGTTTTTACGTTACAGCAGGGATATTAATGGAGACAGGGTCGCTGTTTCATGCTTATTTATTTATGTTAATAATAAATATCCATGTTTAGTTATGATATTTCAGTTGAAGTGTTATACATCGTGATTCTGGGAATAAATTTAGTTTGTCAATGGAAAGCACTATTTATTTATCGTCATTATGCAAAATGAAAACTTAATGGATGTGTTGCTACACTAGGTGGCGGTATTCACCTGGCAGTTGCTTGCTTGCTATAAAAGAAGAAGAACATTTCCGGCGGAAGTAAACAACAACGCGCTAACAGCGTCACCTCTGCAGCAGGTTCTCAGTAGTATTGATTATCTATTCTTTATATAATCTATACATTACAGAATCTATTCGATATTATAAGAAGAAGATTCTTCATTCATGTTCTGGGTTGAGTTGTAACCGCTGCCAGTAACCAGCGGTGTTACCTGTCACAGGTAAGGATGGAAACATGCGTATTATCGTGTTGCTTAAACTTTTGCATCAACCTAACTTTAGACTAACGTGTCTTTGCTAAACAAACGCGTCTGACTCAAACATGGTCACGACCGCATGACGCCGCCTGTCCGTCAGCGCAGCAACTGACCAATCCGCGGTCAGAATCCAGTGAAACGCCCCTTACCTGGAGGAACGGAAGCCATCTTTACCTCCGACAACATTGGCGGGGTTCCGCAGAGATTTGGTGTAAAATAACGGAATCATGGTTAAACGTTGTCAGTGGGGAACGTGCAATTCCGACACCCGCTACCCGGAGCGCCTAGAGGGCGGGATTCACTTTATTCCGTTTCCCAAACCCAAACGGAGTCTGGACAAATGTAAACGATGGATCAAGGCCTGCGGTCGACCTCATACTCGCTTGAATGAAACTATGATTAATGGAAACTACCACATGTTCGTCTGCACGAAGGTAACTGCAATTAATTTCATAACGGCATTGCATGATTGATAGATAGTTTGAAGGTGTATGTTGTGGATAGTAAGCCTACTCTTTGTTTATGATCAGATGACCCAGAACCCATTGTTACAACTTTTCATAAGTTGTAAAATTAGCCAATAGAACACTGACTACATGTTTGCCCAGGGAAGCACTATAGAAGCATGGAAACATGTAACTATTGCATTTACAGGTCAGCACTTCTTATGTTGCTGTTTGTTTTTCAGCATTTTCCAGAAGGCAAGCCGACAGACAGATTTCCAGATCCGGTTTCTTTTGATCCCAAAGCCTCAAAAACCTCCAAACCAGTCGGGCGTCTCCGGGACCGGACCCGGACCCGGACCCAGACCCGGCGCCACGGATCCCCAGCATCAAAACAAGAAGACACACTTAGCCACTTGGGGTACATGAACACGTAGTTTATTATTTTTTTTAACTTTTTTGACCAATTTTTTAAACATATTTCTTGAAACTGTCACCATGTTGAGACGGCTGATGAGAGAGATAATCTGTGAGAAGATCGATCTCCTCCATCTTCTCCTCCATTGTATGAAGAAAAACATCCTGACCAAACAACCAATCAGAGCTCCAGTTTTTATTTTATGGATTATTTGTCTCATATTGTCACAACATGGTGACAGATTCAACACATATGCTAAAAATAGTTTTAATAAAAGTTACATAATTCACCTCCGCAGTAAATAATCTGAACTAGCCATTAGTCAGAAAATGTGCAAGAAACGTAATGACTGATTGATAATAATTTAGTAATTTATTAAACAAAAATCTCTCTGCAGTGACAGCCTCCGTCGCTCACAGCCGGGACGCTCTGATGCTGCTGTTAAGACTTCTTCACTAAGTTTGTATTTTTGAACACATAAATTGTGATGCACAGGAAATATTTTTGACAGTTTGACAAAAATACTGTCAAAAATATCTAGTTTATATGTGCACCACTGATAATTTCATGTTAGAACATTATGTTCACATCACTTCCAAAAGGAAATCTCACATTCTGATTTACTTCACTTGGTTTCATATTCATAGTAGAAAATGTTATTATTTATTACATTTTATTTCCAAGACTCCAACATTTCCATGTTCACATAGTTTTCCATCAGCAGAAGCTGCAGCAAAACAAAACTGACTCAGTAACACGTTTCCATTGGTGTTCACACATATTTCTGCCAATCTTTTTATTGTTGCTGCTGCTGTAAAAATGCTTTGGATGTTTTTTCTATCAGTTTTTTGTTAAGTCATACGTATCATTATTCAACCAAAATCTGAAGCAGTGATTAGTTTATTTTCTCCATGTGCCATTTGTGACATAGGTTTTGGTCACTTTTGTCATGGCAACATGTTTGAATGATTCTTTGTAGTCCAGTAGCTTTTCTGTCAACTGCAAAGATGTCTGTTATGCATTTTTCTTATTTGTTCTTTGAAATATCATTCTGATGCTGTGCATATTGTTTCTTTTCAGGGCTTTCTGCACGGGGAAAGCTGGAACTGGTCGCTGAAAACGAGGCTTTGAAGCGACAGCTGAAAGCAGATCAAGAGATTTATGCCACGAAGATTTCTGAACTGGTGCTGAAAAACAAACTTCTTCGGCGGGAAAACATGAAGCTGCGGAGGAATCTTTATGGAAAGACACAAAAAGAAAATTCAGCAGGAAGCATCGCAACATCTGACAGTTTCATGGTGACCGAGGACAAACGGGGAAACTCTGCAGAGTCAGTGGGAGTTTAGTAAGATCTTTCTGATGCTTTTAAAAATCAACTCAGATCCATTTTATGTTCCTCCAACTTTACTGCATGTCGATTTAGATGAAATTAAAACTCATTAAATGTCTGGAGGTTAAATAACATAAATTTAGTTTTGCTACTCTAAAACAGCTAAACCATTTCCTAAAAGAACACGCTAATATAATAAAACTAATATAGTAAAACTGTAATATAATAAAACTAATATAATAAAACTCTAGCTTAGAGTAATAGCTTATGGATGCTATACAAGAAAAAATTCTGTTGTAACTGAAACCTGAACAGTTCAAACACAAATATACAAAATGCTTTATTAAAATAACAAATGTGCCTGTTATTTTCTCTTTTTTATTTTTTAAGTACTTTTAGTCTCTGCTAAAGACGGTTATAAATCTAATCAGATTCATTTTTCCACAGCTCTCAGTATGATGGATTATTAGGGGTGGATTAAGAGATTATTCCAAATTATGAGGATAAAGTCATAATAATGGCAGAATAAAGGTTATGTTATGAGAGGAAAGTTGTAAAATTATATAAAAAATGTTTTAAAGAGAAAAAAAGCTTTGGTAGAGTTTGAACATCTGATGTGATCATCAGGCTTTTGTTTCATTTACAAAATTGTTTGAAAGTCTTTGAACTGATGAGAATTTGATTCTAATGTGTCTATAGATCAAGTCTTTTATTATTTGTAAAACCATTATTCTTGTCTTATGACAACTTTACTCTTATAATATTGTAACTTTTTCTTGTATTATTATGACTTCTCATTATTGTGACAAACAAATCCAGTGATTTTTCTTTCTGTACATTTAGAACTTTGCACATTTCTACATCACAGTATTATTAGTAAAGTAGATCAATAACTTTACTTTTTTCAGAACTTGATTTTTTCCAGAACTTGCATTCATGTTTACTTGTCGGTCTAAATTTTTCTAAGCTCCAGATCCAAAACAACCAAGAAATGTTTCCTGCTGAACTAAACTGACGTGAATTAAACTTTTTATTTGCTTCTTGAACTCTTGTAGGTTTCTGCGCAGGAAGCAGAGGGAAGTGGCTGCTAGAAGCAAAGACTTTTCTGCCAGTGTGTCGGCCTCGCTGTACACTGAGCATTTCAGGCCAGCGGACTTCGACAGGACGGGTCAGACCGTCCGGCTCCGAGCCGGGGCCGTTCCCTTGCCAGCTCATCTGCACCAGGTCGGTCTGTATTCACCATAGGATTCAACGCTGCGTTATGCTGACGTTTTTTTCTCTCCCTTTCTGAATGTGACAGAATCAGGGATGCATTTTGTGTTACACTTTCAGTTAATTTCTATTGTTTATCCGTTGCTTTAGGCTCAGGAGACCCCGACACTGCAGCTCTGCCAGCTGGTCCAGGAGCCGGGCCCCCAGCCTGGACCCCCACATGCTGTGAGTGTATTCACGCCTCACTACTAACAATTATCCCTCCTCTAGTTTTCACCTCTTTCCAGATTAACTCTTTCTGCTATAACTCGGCACATTTATAGAAGCTCCTTCATTCCTATGGAGGTCTGATCCTGCCAAAATTGGCAGAAAAATAGAAAGAAAGAAATAACTTGGTGAAGCAGCTAATGTTAAAATTATTACACCCAATAAATAAAAAATGTAACTTAGCGCTTGAACTTTGATACTGACTGATGAGACAGAAACTGAATTTCTGCCCAGCAGGCTCCCTTTGTCACTTTACCTCCTGCAAAGAGCAAGAAGGAAAAACAAAGTACAACATGAGAAAATTTAAGAAGAAATCTGAAAATAAACAGAGATAACAGAGCGGAAATGAAAATAATATAAATCAGCCATTTGAACAAAGTAACAGTAAATTTGAAAATTATTAAATTAACAAAATATAAAAATAGTTCAAATAATTACATGAGGAAACTAATAAAACAATCGGATTTGAAATAAAATTGAAAATGACATTAAAAATGTTGGAGAAATATAACTGCCACTCTGTATAATCCACTTAGTTTAGAAATAATTCTCACATTAATAACTTTATGAAACCATTTATTTATTCCTATTTTCACGACCAGTTTTGGCAGGATTAGTCCTCCATATGTTTTCTCTGCACTGCGTGTCTTCAGTAAATTTAAAAATCACATTTCTTGCTGAGTCTAGTTTCTTTTCACCGCTGCTGAATGAAAATGATTTAGGATATAAATCTGTTTCCATGGTAACGTCTTTGCTCAACAGGTCTCTGTAGTTCTATTAGCCGAGTCGCATAATTTAAAAAGAGAAGGAGAAACTGCTAGACGTTCTCACACTGCGCTGTTATTGTATGCAGGAATTTCCCTCATTGTAAAAACTACATTTGCTGGAATTGATTAGATAATAATCAACATCTTCAGTGAATTTCAGGCCCAGTTATGACACCGGACAGTGTAATCGGATTACATTTTCCGTCCCCTTTAGCAAAAACTGAACACAACCAATTATATCTAAACTACAAAAGTGAGTAAAAATGTCCAAATTGTGCTCAAAGTGTCAAGATTTTGTGGCCTCCATTATTTTTCAATGTTATCTTAACTCTATTGGACAAGAAGTTCACTGGTTGCCACGGAGTTCCAGTAATCCATGTCCTTAATCTGCTTGTGTTTAGAAAACTCTGTATACTTATAGATAATACAAGATAAGATCCATAACTGGATTACCCAGAAGTCCCTGATATCTATGATCTTTATTGCAAAGATTACATTTACTTTTCCATGATGAATAAAAGTCATATTCATACATTCTGATGCTACTGTTATTAAATTATTGTGTGTGTTCTGCGTTTTTCCAGGTATCCATAGCAACAATGGCTGAGACAAAAAGCCCTCAACCAATCAAAGAAGAGCGTGTTGAACTGTGGATCGTTCAGGATGGAGGGCGGCTCGTAGTGAAGCAGGAGACCAAGGCCTCTCTGGAGAACCCTGCATGTGAAATACTCCACCATGGACCAGAGCAGATCCTGCAGATTAAAGAGGAACCAGAACCTGTGCAGATTAAAGATCAATCAGAACCTGTGCAGATTAAAGAGGAGCAGGTGGATCTCTATGGTGATTGGGTTAAAGGTCACCTTGTAGTGAAGCTGGAGCCTGAAACCTTCATTGTGACTCAAACTACAGAGCAAAAAGACGACCATGAACCAAACCAGAACCAGATCCTCTCTGCTAACCAACGTGAGGCTGAGAACCAGCATCACCATCGAAGAATCCAGGAAGATGTAGATCTGGAACCGGAGGACACCAGAAGCCACTGGGACAATATGGACGATTCACCACTGAGACATGAAACAGGTGAAACAACTTCCTCCTGTGACAGTGATGATGATGAATTTTTGGCTCTTCACTTGGGTAGGAAGCCTTTGTCCTGTCCAAAGCGTGGAAAATATTCAGCTCTCTCTTCCAGAAAAAACAATCACAGGAAAAGGCACCGCGGCGATCAACGCTATTCTTGCGAGGTGTGTCATAAATTCTTCACTCTAAAATCCAGCTTAGTTTGCCACCTTCGAATTCACACAGGTGAGAAACCCTTTCCTTGTAAACTGTGTGAGAAATCTTTCAAACAGCGAGGTACCCTGACTATTCACCTGAGAACTCACACAGGTGAGAAACCTTACTCATGTGTAACTTGTGGCAAACGTTTCATCTCAAATTCTTCATTAACTGCTCATTGGAGAACTCACAGAAGACTGAAGTTGTATGTTTGTAAATTATGTGATAAATCTTTTAAACGTCATGGAACCTTGGCTATTCACCTTAAAACTCACAAGCAGGATCCTTGTTAAATTGATAAATCTGTCCGTCACCCAGGAACGTCAGACACACAAGCTGATTTTGTGGAAAATCATCTAAAGTTGTAATGTGACTCAAACAAGTGAGATAAGATCCAGTTTTATCTATAAACTGTAATAAATCTTTTGAATTCATGTGTTTTGCAGCAGTGGGTTCGGTTTGGCTAGTAATAAGTTCCAGAAGCAAACAAAGTTGGTGGCTTTGATCAAAATGACCAAATTAGTTGCAACAGCTGATTTTCAGGATTGTCAAATTGTCTTCACTGCCTGCCCTGCCTGATGAGGGGGGAGCAGCAGAGCAGTTGATGGAGTTGTTGGACTTCCGTTTTACCAAGATGAACCTAGTAATGCAAGGAGCTGGAGAGCTCAAGGATTCGTGTTTTTGGGGGCTCAGCCTCTAACAGACTCAGAGGAACTGTTGCCTTCTTCTGTTGGATGGAGACAACACCTTCATAGTTCAGCCTGGAGAACAGTTAAAGCCTTCCAGAGGGGTCAGAGGTCACCGCAGGGGGCCGCGCTGATCTGTGATGCTGTTTAGCTGCACTGTGGTTCTGCTGATCTGTCTTCTGTTTTTTTTAAGTTATTTTTTCAGGACTCCATTTCATTTGCCATAGTTTGTTCATTAATCTCATTTTCCAACTTTATCATTAAATGCATGTATATATAACTTTCTTTTCTTTTCCATCAGTAGCTAGACTGCATGTCAGTAGTTAGAGATTATTTAGAGATAATTCAGCTGTAAAGTTACTAAGTGAAGCTATTTTTGAATAAATTCTCGGACTTTATTGGAACTAAGTGTCAGTGATGATTCTTCATATGAAGTTTCTTCTGCTTGTAGTTTTGAATTTACTATGTCACAAAATACTGATAAGTTCTTCATGATGGCTCAGATTTAACTAAACAATTTCTAACTTAATTTCATAAATAATTAATCAAAAATGTTAATAAGGCAAACATGGATCCAAATTGGTAAAAATATCAAAGTAATAAACTGCACAATAAGAATACATTTACAATACATTTAAATACAGCACTGCACAGTTAGTAATAGTAGCATACTCAGATTAAAATAATCCCGATCAGGGATCTACTCCACTGGAATCTACTGTGCCAAGAACAGCAGGGATGTAAACGCCGAGTTTGTTGGGAGCCGTGAGGTTAGAGACTGAGCAGCTGCTGGGAGGAAGGATCTGTGATGACGCTCTTTTGTGCCCCAGTGATAACACGGTCCGTTTCTGAAGGCGCTTTCCATGAATGATTATATTTCTGATGGGAAAGATAGACTCCATCTTCACTGCATGTGATGGGCCCAGACCTGTAACCCAACTGGCTCTTAATGGGCAGAGTGGTTTAGGAATGTTGTTTTCAGTGCTGGGTTATAGAATAATCTCAAAAACCGCAAAAGACAAACAGAAGAAATTATTAACTATTGAAATATTTGTCAAAGTTTTTGCTATTTTTTTATTTAAATTTTTTATGACTTTTAAGCAGATGAAGCTGAAGAATTAGATTTATTGTTGCTTTTTCAAAGGAAGTTTTCTCCTGCTTTACCACAAGGTGGCGGCGCAGCGCCTTTAAGATGGTTTACTCGCTTAAACCTCTCATTTAATACTTGCTGCAGCAGTAAATATAGCATTAGCAGATTTGCATATAGCATTAGCAGTGTCTGCAGTAACAATATATTCGGTTCATTATTGGTGTTATTTCAAAAACATTGTCTTCTAGGAGAAAAGGTCGATTTCCAGCGCAGACTGCTGGAAACCAGCTGGAAAACCCAAATAAACCCAGAACCTCCAGCAGGTAGGTTATCTCAGACAGAAGTTGGTAACTAGTAACTAGTTATTTCATAATTTTCACATCAGATTAAAAGAAATACCAATAAGTTTGTTTTTTGTTTTTTTTTGGGGGGGGGGCTTTGACTTTATGCTTACATCAAATTTTGGGTATTTGTTGTGTAACATCTGCCAATCATTTTGTTGTTCATTCCTCACATCAATCACAATTATCCTGTGAATTTGGAGATATTTGGTCCTTATTTGCCAAAGTTTCATTGGGGAAACCTAATATTTCTGCCATTTATCACAAATGTTGTTAAGACTGCCGGATCAGCTTCTCTGAATTGCAAAATAATGAAAAGTATTTCTGAATTATTGCTCTAGATTTAAGGATGAATGGAAATGTCTTCCTATGACAGACTGGCGACCTGTCCAGATGACCCCGCCTCTCCTCTGCTCCTTCTGCCGGTCTGCTTAAGGTCGACGGTCAATCATCATTTAAACATCCGTTGACTTCAGGTTGTTGCTTCCATCCAGCAGGTCTGACATAATTTACAGCTCTGTCTGTCTGTTACCACAAAAATAATCAGAGCCCAAATTAACTCAAGTTTAGTGTCACTTTTCCAAAACCTGAGATTTTCCTGAAGGAAATTAATGTATAAAGATTCACTAAAGACTGAAACATCCAAGCATCTTTTTGGTTAAAAGGTAAATGTGTCTTTTTTGTGTGGTATGTAAACTTATGGTTTTCTGCTATAATAAAAAATGAATATATGATGGAGCTCCATGCAAACATTCCTACTCCATTACCCAGAATTCTCTGATACCTAAAACCTTTAATACAAAGAAATGTACTTCATTTCCCACAGTCAATTAAAAAAGCCATTTTCATACTCTGATGCATCTGTTATTGAAATATTTAGTTTGTTCTGTTTTTCCAGGAGTCCATAGTGGAAATGACTGAGACAAAATGCTCTCAACCAATCAGGTTGAACTGTGGGCCTCAGGATGAAAAGAAGGAGACCAAGGCTTCTCTGGAGAATCCTGCAGGTGAAGAACCAGAACTTCAACAGATGAAAAAGGAACCAGAACCTATACAGATAAAAGAGGAAAATATATTTTTTAAAAACACAACAGTAAAATATTTTCATTTTACAAACTAAGCTAAATGTTAGCTTGCTATAATTCACTGGAGAAACTTTGAAAACTTTGTAGATTATTGCTTCGTTCCACCGCGGGTCGGTGCGGTTCTTTATTCTATTTTCCATCTGTCCATTATCATTCACTCTTATCCCCAGTGGATTCACCAGGAGCGCTGGTGCCCATCTCCAGCGGTCAACAGGCGGAGTCAGCTGGACAGGTCACCAGTCCATCACAGGGACAAACAGTCATGTGTAACTAAGGAGAATTTTGAGACCAATTAACCTGACAGTCATGTTTTTGGATGAGGAACCTGGAGCACCCAGAGAGAACCCACCATGCAAACAGAAAGACCCCGGGCCGGGAATCGAACCGAGGATCTTCTTGTTCCAAGGCAACTGTGCTGCCAACCGCACCACTTGTGTTTGTTTCCGTTGTAAAAGCGGCTTGTACACTCGACCCATTCCTGGCGCCCCGAGTCCAACTGGCTGTATAAATCCCTAAACTTTAAGATTTCATTATATCAAATTTACATTTTTACATTTCTTTCTTCAGTCAACGCTCTTCTCTTCTCAAACACATTTTAGACCCTGTTTATACAACAACGGCTCCATAAACACTTCACAGAGTGAAAACGCTTTAGATAGAAATGATGTAGCATGCATGGCCTGTAGGAGGCAGTGAAACTTCCTAACGACAAATTTTCATTTATTGTCTTCTGTTGTCATTATTTTGTATGTAAAGTTTTGATTTATAAACTTAAAGTTTTTTCTATTCTCAGTATTATAGGTTTCCTGTTTAAGATTTTTTATAAGGACTCATTTTGGTTGTCATGTTATTCTTACTGACAATCTTTAAAAATCACTTAATTCCTCCATTGTGTTGAATGTTTGGAAGAAATTTTCTGTTGTTCCATGTGGTGAAATTCAGCAGCCAGTTAAAGACAAGTGGGAGAAATTATTCCAGAAACCACAGCTGAGAGTTGTTGCTACTTCTGTTCAGAGGTCAAATTCAGTTTTTCAATCACATGTTTTTTTCCAATCTGCCATTGTTTCTGTTTTTGGCTAATAAATATCAACTTTGTGTAGGTTTGTCCTGTTTTATGTCGCAGCAGTGACCTTCGTTTCAAGTCATAAATATTACATTTTAATGTCTTTAAGGATTTTGTTTGACATAAAGACTTTCATTTATGTCAACTTTATCTTTACTTGTTTTTAAAATTATTATTGGAAAGTTGTAAATAGCTGTATGCGTTTGTAGCTGGAAGCGGAACCTAAAGGGTGGAAACTGTTTCTAGGGTAACTCTCTGTGTGGGACATTCGGCGGAAGTAAACAACAAGGTGCTAGCAGCGTTAGCTTCCAGGCTTCCGTCTGTCTACCGTCGGTTAGAAGACGGTTTTTCTGTGTGAGTTGAATATTTCAGTGTCTGCAATAACAATATCTTCTGCTCAGCGTCAGAGAGAATCCATCATATATCGACTAACTGCTGCTGGTGGACAAACTTTCAGCAACGTCGTCCTTTAGGAGGAAGAGATCGATAATCGGCTCAGACTGCTGGACACCTGCTGGAAAACCCAGATCATCTCAGAACCTGCCGGTATGTTCACTGTACGGTTCTGATTGGACTCACACCGGAATACAGAGAATATGATCAGGGAACTATTTGATGCCGCTGAAAATGCAGGACGTGTCCGTGTTGTTTACATCGATCAATGAACAGGAACAATAAAACCATTACAAAACTGATTTCAGCAGCTTGTAAAGCAGAAACCTCCGAATGAAATAAATATTTTGGACTTTATCCTGTGAGGTGGTGTTTGACATCCACACCAAATCCGTTTAAACGGTTCCCTTCCCCTTTCCTCTTAAATCAGATGGATGTCTCGTTACCAGGCATCGGCAGAGGTGAATGGCTGAATGCTGAAGAGGAAACTCAGGTGTGTTGGAGCAGGGAGGTAGATAAAAGCTGCAGGAGGCTTTCTAAAAACAAGCAAACCAAAAACCTTCTCCTCCTGGACTGTGACCTACTATCTAACAACCAAATCAGTACAAACGTCAAACATTGATTTTCTTGATGTGTGGTTGAAGTCTGGACCCAAATGCAGCTGGACCTGAAACATAATGAGAAGCATGAAGAGTCAAACTTGTAAAAAAAGAGGCAAGTCCAAGAGCAAAAATAAATCCAAACCAGAGACATCAATCAATCAATCAAATTTTATTTGTGTAGCACATTTCAGCAGCAAGGCATTTCAAAGTGCTTTACATCATTACAAACACAGAAACACAATGAAACATAGAATCAATCATTAAGTCAAGTTACATCAATAAATTTGTAATTGATTACGTTTCAAATACAATCCTAAACAGGTGGGTTTTTAGTCGAGATTTAAAAGAAGTCAGTGTTTCAGCTGTTTTACAGTTTTCTGGAAGTTTGTTCCAAATTTGTGGAGCATAGATGCTGAAAGCTGCTTCTCCTCGTTTGGTTCTGGTTCTGGGGATGCAGAGCAGAACCAGAACCTGAGAGGTCTGGAAGGTTGATACAACAGCAGCAGATCTTTAATGTATTGTGGTGCTAAGCCGTTCAGTGATTTATAAACTAACAACAGTATTTTAAAGTCTATTCTTTGAGCTACAGGGAGCCAGTGGAGGGACTTTAAAACTGGTGTTATGTGCTCTATCTTCCTGGTTTTAGTCAGAACGCCAGCAGCAGCATTCTGGATCAGCTGCAGCTGTTTGATTGATTTGTTGGACAGACCTGTGAAGACGCTGTTGCAATAATCAATACAACTGAAGATGAGGAGAGGAGGGATGGAGTAACACGACAAACCGGCAAGTAGTGACTGATTATAAGATTATAAGGAGCTTAAATCCTGGGAAGGTTGCGAGCTTGACAAAATACCAGGAGCCTCATGTATAAAGCGTACGCACAAAAAATATGTGGCATCGTATTTTACACAGAAGTCGGCATGTATAAAAAAGAACATGATAGGATATAAAGCATATCCTATCGTTTCAGCTCCACACTGACCTGCGTAGTCCGGTGGACACGTTGTGGCTGAGCTGCATCTGATAAAGACTGACAAACAACTTATTAATGCCAAGAGAGATTTGAGGAGCCTGACTTTAGTTTCCTTTCTTCTCAAAGGAAATGAAAACCCTTCACTGCCTCTCCCAGACTGGTTGAACCAGTGTTGCTGTTAAGTTCCTGATCACACCTTATGAGACCAGAATATTCCAGACACTTCCTGTCAAACTAAAACATGAGCTTTGTTTAGTTACTTTATTTGGTTCTTGTTCCTTTTCTTGAGAAAAGCAGCTGAAGAGGAGAAACAGAAACTCTGAGTATAAAATGTTCAAAGCATTTTACTGAGAATGTTAATTAAAATAATCACTAGTTTAACCAGTCTGGAAGGGGCAGTGAAGGGAAAATATTCTAATATGATTCTATGGAGTTCATTTCCATTTGGTTAAATGTTGCTGTATATTGTAATGCAACACAGTACCTTCTGGTTTTATTCTAAACATTAATATCTGTTTAATTTTTCTCCATTTATCTGTATTAACGTGTGTTAATGGCCTAATAATGCCACTGCCACGAGAAAACTATTTTGCATAAAACATAAAACTGCAGCTTATGCCTGTGTATTGAGTATCGGGTTGGAACAACGACAAGTAATTAGTTACATTTACGTCTGTTGCTGTAATTACAATTTGTCTGTTTTGTACCTGAAGTTGTTTACAAAACCTGAACTTTTACTTTTACTTGAATTTGTTTTGAATAAAGTCACTCAGTTACATTTGAAATCATATCCATTAAAGAGTAAAGATAAAACATAAGACAACAGCAGAAAAAACGGCATTGATGTTTCGGCTGAGTTTGTATTAAGATCTCACGGTTTTGATCAATGAGAAGACAGAGGAGTGAAGAAAATTAGTTCAAGTTAACTTCTGAGAAAAAGAAAAACCCTCTGAGTTTAATGCATCAGTTTAACTATAAATATGAGAAAGGCAGCAGCTTTATCATACATTGTAAAATTGAATAATATTTTAAAAACAAATGGAAATGTCAATTTTATCAGGTTCTTGTGATTCTGATTTGTATTGACTAAAACAGAAAATCAGGTGCTTAGTTTGGAGTCGGTTATTTAAAACTGTTAGATTGGAGGAACAAACAGCATCTGTCTTAAGATATTGGAAATTAATTTTCTTTTAAAAATGCTCATCATATTTAGTGTTTTTTTATTTATAAATTTGCTCCTTTAAGTAAAAACAGTTTGAGACCAATCCGTTCTCATAAGGTTTGTGAATGCACACGATTCCTCTCTGGGACTCAGTCTGTCTTTAAATCCCGGCTGAACGCTCTGCTGTTCAAACAAGCATTTGCTCTTGGATCTTTCAGATTATTCATGGAAATGAGGAATTGTCTCATTTCCTCGAATGTTCGATGCTTTGTCCTGACTCTACACAAACCAAACATAAATCAAATATGTCAAAATGTGAATAATTAAAATTATATGACGTCAGACTTACTTAACGCTTTTCAGTCCCTTTTCAGGACCTTCAAAGATGCTTTATAATTAATAAATAATACCCAAATGTGTCAGGTTTCATCTGTAGTACCAGCTAAGCTTGTTGGCTTCTGGGTCACAGTCCATAAAACTACTAAAGTTCTGCTGTTCTTTCTTTCCCCAGGCCGTACAAACCTCCAGGTCCATTTCTGACTTGGAAGGTTTTCACTGATTCCTTCCTGGTGGAAGAGTGGAACTCTATGACCGGAGATGAAAGAGGAATCAGAACCACAGCAGATAACTGAGGCAAAAGAGGAACCAGAACCTTATTCAATCAAAGAAGAACAGATTGAACTATGGGTCTTTGAAAATGAAGGGCAACTTTTAATGAAGCAAGAGACCAACAACACTATGACTCCTGTAACTCCTGCTGATGACGAAATATTCCACAATGGACCAGAACTGCAGCAGATGATGGGGACAAAAGAAGAACTGGACCCTGTACTAATTAAAGAAGAACCAGAATCTATTCAGATTAAAGAACAGGAAGAACCAATACTCGTGAAGATTAAAGAAGAACCAGAACTTGTACATATTAAAGAGGAACCAGAACTAATTAAAGTGGAACATGAGGATCTTGACAGTGAACAGGAGGAAAAGCAGCTGATAGTGAAGCAGGAAGCTGAAACATGTGCTGCATCTCCTGCCTATAAGCAACAAGATAACAGTGAACCAGAACCAAACAAAACCAAACTCCTCTGTGCGAACAATCCTGAAGATTGCCAACATCAGCAGGAAAGCAACCAGAAAGACTCAGGATCAAGTGGAGATAAAGATCCGCAGCCAGAGACTGAAAACCACTGGGCCAATGTGGACAAATCAGAACCAAATGGTTTTAAAAGTAATTTGATCTCATGTAAGGTATGCGGCAGAGGTTTTGGTAGGTACAGGTACTTGGTATCTCACATGAGAATTCACACAAACAAGAAGCCATTTTTATGTCTGACTTGTGGGAAAGGTTTCATCAGACAACCTGACCTAAAGGTTCACATGACACACCACACAGGTGAGAAGCCTTTCCAGTGTCTGACTTGCGGTAAAGCTTTTCCTAGGCAACCTGACCTAACTGTCCACGTTAGAACCCACACAGGTGAGAAGCCTTTCCAGTGTCTGGTTTGTGGTAAAGGTTTTATCCAAAAAACCACCATGTTGTGTCACATGAGAACGCACACAGGTGAGAAACCTTTCCAGTGTCTAGACTGTGGTAAAGGTTTTATCCAGAAAACTACCTTGAGGTATCACATGAGAACACACACAGGTGAGAAACCTTTTTCTTGTGAATTGTGTGATAAATCTTTCCGACAGAGAAGTGATTTGGCTTGTCACGTGAAAACTCACACAGATGAGAAACCACATTGTTGTGAAAAGTGTGGAAAGTCTTTTAGAAAGCGCAGCGATTTAGCCAACCACACATTATCTCACACTGGGGAGATGCCTTTCCCCTGTCTTACTTGTGGAAAAGGTTTTAAACAACAATATAAATTGACTATGCACATGAAAGTTCACACGGGAGATAAACCATACAATTGCGAATTATGTGATAAATCTTTCCGACAACGTAGTGATTTGACCCGTCATCTAAAAACTCACAAGCGTGTGAAGTTGTCATCTTGTACAGTGTGTGGTAAGTTACTAAGTGAGTTCAGTAGTATGCCTCGACACATGAAAACTCACACTGGAGAGAAGGCGTATCTCTGTAAAGTGTGTGATAAATCTTTCATACAGAAAAGTGATTTGGTTCGTCATATGCGAACACACAG
Source organism: Xiphophorus maculatus (assembly GCF_002775205.1). Lineage (NCBI taxonomy): Eukaryota > Metazoa > Chordata > Actinopteri > Cyprinodontiformes > Poeciliidae > Xiphophorus > Xiphophorus maculatus. Next base: position 30,218,251 of record NC_036451.1, read on the forward strand.
GTGAGAATGGGAATCATTCACTGACAGATTATAAAATTTCAGACATGGATTCTATTGCTCCCATTATAGTAGTGGTGCGTTCATACCAAACGCATTACGCGCCGCGAAAACGCGCCCCACACTTCAAGACGCGTGAAACCCGTTTGGTGTGAACGCACCATTCAGGCTGTGTCTGGTATGAAGAAACCTGTGGAGAAGTGCTCTGCTAGTAAGAAGTGAGAGAAGCTGTGTGTCCAGTGGGATGAAGGTAAATGGCATGAAACTCAACTCAGTTAAGATCTTCTTGCTGTGTTTCCCCCCAGGCTTTAAAAACAACAGTTTCTTTGAATCAAGGCTAAATGCTGACTTAAGTAGAGTTGTCTATGATACAACTGAAACATTGATCAATGTATTTGATGTATATTTGCTTTATTTTGATGATGGCATTTAACAAAATGTAGTTTATTGCTTGTTTCATAATTGGTTATGGTGTTTTTATCATATACAGTAAAGCACTATAACCCTTCATATGCACTATTGCTGAAATTTGCTATTCAGAAGACAAGAATAATTGATAATCGAAAGTATCAATTTTGTACCTATATGTCTTTTCATGGACTTGCCCAACTTTCCGGTCTTGTTGACTTTATTGTATAAAACTGATTGTGGCTGAATTAATACAGTTTTCTCTCCTGAACCTCTGAACCTTTGTGTGAGCATGAACTGTCCATATTATTTCAATAAATTAATCTTAAAAGAATCAGCTTGCATCTTCCTTACTCCAACAAATATGCAAAGTTTTTATAACCTAACAGTTGATGACGTCAGAAAATATTTAGTCTGGTTGTTTGATACAACATACAAATGGAAAATACAAACGTTTAACGCAAATGAACAAGATCCAACATTGATGAGGTGAAAAACTGTTTAATATTTATTAGGTGTTCTGAGCTAAACCTGTCCCAGGCACCGGTGTTTTCTGATGTAAATCAGACTTCATTGTGTTTTTCATAGAGAAGCTTAGATATGCAGTCATGATTCTGATATTATTTCAATAGTTTCGGTAGTATGGATCCATGTCTGTCCTCAAAGCAGCCCTACAGAGTGGACCGAGTGAAATCTGGACGTCAACGATGATCCGTCGCAGTCAGAGGAGCTGCATCACAGCATTTGCTAGTCCATTTCCTTTGCTTTTGCTACTCTAATGATTCTTTATCTGCTCTTGTGACCAGAAACACTTTTTTCAATTAGTGCTTAAAGAAATGAGTGAAAAAATATTCTTATTTTCAACAAAAATAAAGATATTTTTTCACTCATTTCTTTCAGCACTGATTGAGAAAAATCAAATGTTGTGTTAAAGAGAGAAACAGAACCATATCTTATTTTTATGCAGTAAGAATGACAGTGTGGCGGAACTGTAGATTTTATTAATTTATTCACATGTTGAAGTCGGTATTAAACTCGTGTAAATTCAGCTTTCAGAAAATATTTTGAGTCAAAACAAGAAAAAACTGAAACTATTAGTTCGAGGCGGAAGTGAAAGCGCGGTGTCTGTTTCTGCAGGAAAGCTCCACGTGGGACATCCGGCGGAAGTAAACCACATGATGCTAGCAGCGTTAGCTTCGAGGCTTCCTGTTGTTTATCGTCGGTTAAAGACGGTTCTTGCTGTGTGAGCTGAATGTTTCAGTGTCTGCAGTAACAATATCTTCTGTTCAGCATCAGAGAGAGAAATATTCAGTACCATCGACCATCAGCCCGGACGGCTGGACTCCAGCAGGAAAACCCAAATCATCTCGGAACCAGCAGGTAGTGTTTGCTCATCTATGCTTCCTGTTCACATCTTGATTTTAGCGGCTATTTTCACAGGTAAGCAGGTTAAAAGTTCTGTTAGGTAAGAAAAATGTTGTTTCTTTAAATAAAATGTTTTCAGTGCAAAATGAATTTATAAGATATTGTAGAATTAACTGAAAACAAGCTCCTAAGTTACTTAAGAGTGGTTTTGTAAGATTTTATTTCGACTAAGATATTTAAACTAATCAAAAATACCCTGTAATATTTAGTGTTTCTGTCAGGGCTTAATGAAATGTTTGTATTGATGTTGTTTTAGTTTCTGTTTTAGAAAGTAGGTTTACCCACATTTTCAACCTGATTGCATTTAACACCACTGTTTTCTTGTTTGTTTTGAGGTTTTTAAGATAAGTGTCCATTGAGGCAACATGCTCAGGTTCATTAACCATTTTCTGTTTTCCAGATTTGCCAAAGCATCATGTCTCTAGAGCTTAAAGGGAGAGCAGAGCCCCTTCATCTTATAAGAGTAAAGGAAGAAGAGTGTGGATCAGAACCGCTGCTGACTGTAAAGAAAGAAGACAACATAGGACTAAAGCAATGGAGAGAAACCTTAGTGGAAATGGATTCCGGATCTCTTGAAGTAAAAGAAGAACCAGTAGAACTACAACTGCAACAAATAAAGGAAGATGATTCTCAATCAGATTCTCAGCAGATGATTAAGATTGAAGACATTTGTGTAACCCAGGTGACCACCATGACCCAATCACCTTCCCTTTGAGCTGCCCCTTTAAATTGATTGTTGTGTGCTTCCGGGTTTCTCCTCTTTTCTCCAAACATTGCTGCTGCTCATTGTTGGCTGTCTGATCGGTTGTTTATAAAACAACCAGAGCGCTTAGATTGACTCATCGGTTGTTTTGTCTTTGAGACTTGAAGATTTGCGGTGAGTGTTGAATGTCATCTGACTGTTGTTGTATAATAGCTGTACTGATCGCGCCGCTAATGTTGCCTCCCGTTAAACCACTCAGGTTGTGATCTATTGCCAAAATCGAACAAGTTACCATACCTCCTCAGGCAATCATTACTCGACGGTGAGTATAAAACAAAACGGGGAATTATTTTCGTTCTGCTCCGCTAGTTAGCGTTAGAAATCAACTCGACAATCAATGGCTCACATCAAATTGTTCTACTTATTACTTGCTTAATGGCAGCCGAATTAAAGACCACACCTTTAACATTTAAGGGTTTGTTTTTCAATTTTAGATTTGATTATTTTTTCATGATTTCTTATTGGTGTTTGCACTCCATGTTGGTGCAACAATGGAATTTGGTACCTAATATGATTTAGTTTGTAGCTACTTTGATCAATCACATTTTAAGTCGATTGATTTGATTCAATATTAGTTGTTTGTAATGATTGCTAATTAGATTACTTAATTGATTTTGAACTTGAATTATGAAGTGCACTTTTTAAAAGGATTTCTTTTTTCTTGATGTTGTTAAAATATAGGAAGAATGTATTTAACAGTCTTATTGCCCCCCCCCTTTAGTACAAATGAACTAAATGTGTTATCTGGCCTTTTAGGTCAGGTTTTTTTTCTTCCTTGGATTCACCTCTTTGACGAAGGAAGATGGCGAGCTACCCACCCACCACCTGGTGGTAGGAAACGGAACTGCATTTTTTCCTACAGGAAATGAACTAAAACTCTTAAGGAGTATTGCAAGGGGAAAATACTTGTCTCCTTTTTGCTTTTGGACTTGTTGTGGACTCTATTGGATTCTGACATATCACTGATTATAATAATTATTTTGTTGGGTTGTTTTTTTTTCCCTCCTTCCGTTTTTTTGGAAAATTTATTGTTTTGTTGTTTTGGTATTATTATTATTATTATTATTATTATTATTATAGCCACTGCAATAAATAGCAGTATTAACTTTACTTTTGCATCAGTTGTATTAATTATTCACCATTATCATGACTCCGTATCGTACCTAGTTCTAATTATATAAGCTGGTTAATATTACAACTTGCAGTCAGAGCTGCGCAGTGAAGAAAGCGCTACAAGTGGCGAGCTAGCCAGGAGTCTTGTAATGGGTGAATAATTGAACAACTCCACAGTATCTTTAATTTGGATGTTAGTAACAAAAAGGAAAAAAAAGAAAAATGGATGTCGTTACTCAGTTGGGTTTAAACATGCAACGATCTGTGTTAGTTACTGGCACTCAGAGCGATGATGATGAAAAAGAGATAGTTGAACGTTTACAATGTTATGGTGCAGTAAAGGAGGTTTTTCATGTTAATGATCCACAAAGTGCATTTTATAAAAACCTGATTGTCGAGTTTGAAGAAGATTCTTCATTAATTGCATTACAACCCCTTTTCCCATATGATTACCCTTCTCGAACCAGATTAGATATGATATTTCATGTTACCTCTCTTGCTTCAGAATATGCAGCCGCAGTGAGTAGCAGCAGTTCCCCCATGGATTACATTGATGAGTTGAAGAACATAGCTACGCGAAGCGGAAAACGATTTGAGGAGGTTCTTAAAGGTGTGATGGACCAAATCAGCACACATTTGGAGATGGCAGGAGGTGATGATGGAGATGATGAGGACAAGAAAGATGACATCCTCACCTTAGCACAACCTGTGCAAAGCCAGCAGACATTGCTATCTGTGCCTCAAGCGGTTTCAGCCCCTCCAACCCATTCATATACTGATTGGCAGGGAGAGCCACCTGGAGCTAGCCGCTCTCCTACACCGCCAATCCAGAGAGTTTCTTTGTCAGGGAATGACCTTATTCCACAGAATGTTCAAAAAGTTGTGGTGGAGCATGTTGTAAAAAATAGTGACTTTTCTACATCCTCACTTAAACTCCGCTCATTTTCAGGAAAAATTCCAAAACCAAGCAACGAAGCGGATTATGACTCATGGCGATCCCAAATAGAGTTGCTGCTTGCTGATCCCAGCCTTTCCAGACTGCATATTAATCGGCGAATTGTTGAAAGTTTGTTATCACCAGCTGCCGATTTGATTAAATGTTTGAGCCCGGGTGCATCACCTTCCACCCTTCTTCAAGTCCTTGATTCAGCTTTTCAAACAGTACAAGATGGAGAGGAGCTGTTTGCTCAGTTTCTGAACATTTTCCAGAATCCTGGTGAGCGGCCATCCTCTTATCTCCAGCGATTGCAGCTGACTCTCAGCACAGTAATAAAAAGAGGAGGAATATTACCAAGAGACAAGGATATGTATTTACTTAGACAGTTCTGTCGTGGATGCTGGGACAATTCAGTTATCTCCAAGTTACAGCTTGAGGAAAAGAAAAGAAATCCTCCACCATTTTCTGAACTCCTGTTGTCACTCCGAACAGAAGAGGACAGACAAATTGCTAAAGAATCTCTAATGAGAAAGCACATCCAGTCATCTAAACAGAAAGTGACCATTCAGTCTCAAAGTACTTGCTCTTGTGGTCATGAGACAGTTAATGAAGAACTGAAAGAATTAAAAAAGCAGATTCAACAACTCCAACAACAGATGTCTTCCTTTATGTCTAAAAAGACATCCGTTAGTGTAAAATCAGAGTTACGGCAGACCAAGTCTAAGCCAGGTACCAGTTTTACCTCACCTCAGACTGCTGGAAGACCAAAGGCAGGATATTGCTTTAACTGTGGTGAAGATGGTCATATTTCTTCCCATTGTAGTAATAAAGCGAATCCAGGCCTTGTGGAACATAAGAAGAGACAGCTCCGTCAGAAACAACAAGCATGGGATGAAAAAAATTCGAGCCAGCCGTTAAACTAAATGCAGTTTCTGCTGAGGGACACTCAGGAGCTGCTACTATTAGCTGTCCCAAACCCCATTCTGAATTGTCTTGTGTATTACCCAAGGGTCTTATTGGCATGAAGAGCATGGGCCAGATTCAAATAAAAGGAACCACCTTCAGCTGTCTTCTTGACAGTGGGTCGCAAGTCACTACAGTACCACATTCATTTTATAATATGCACCTTTTTGACCATGAAATTATGCCTTTGAACAGTCTGTTGGAAGTTGAGGGTGCTAATGGTCAAAATGTGCCATACCTTGGGTACATTGAATTAAATTTGACTTTTCCACCTGAATTTCTTGGCTCACCAATTGATGTGGACACCCTAGCTTTGGTGGTTCCAGACACCAAAACTACACATCCACTTTTACTAGTAGGCACAAATACCCTTGACATTGCTTACAAAAAGCACCTTGAGAGCCAGTCTACTACTTTTAAGCCCATTGCCTTTGGGTATCAAACTGTCCTGAAGATCCTGCAGCGCAGGCATACTCAAACCACATCTGAAAATCCAGTTGTCCTAACTCTGCAGTCTGACCAACCACAAACAATATTATCTGGTCAAACTGTTGTTCTTGAGGGATGTTTGACCGCACGGTTACTGAGGGAAGAGAAGGTGGTTGTTGTTGAATACCCAGCTTCTTCCTGTCTGCCTGGCGGACTTTTGGTTAACACCTGTCTCATTAATATACCTCAACATCGGCCTTGTAATCTGCCAGTTGTGGTAACTAATGAGTCAAACCATCCTGTCATCATCCCCGCCAGAGCAGCCATTGCAGAGATTGCTGCGTTCCAGTCTGTTATCTCAAAAGAGCATAGTGTCAAAATCCATGAGTTTGCAGCGCCATTAACAACTCCGCTTCAATATAATTTTGGAGAATCACCTCTAACACCAGAATGGAAAAGTCGGATCATTTCAAAGCTCAACAACATACCAGAGGTCTTTGCCAAACACGACCTTGATTTTGGTCGAACAGACAAAGTAAAACATCAGATAAGATTGTCTGACCCGACACCATTTAAACAGAGACCACGCCCTATACATCCACAGGATGTTGATGCTGTGAGAAAGCATCTGCAAGAATTGTTTGAGTCTGGAATAATCCGTGAATCCGAGTCTCCATTTGCCTCACCCATTGTGGTGGTTCGTAAGAAAAATGGCGCTGTACGTCTTTGTATTGATTATCGAAAACTCAACATGCAAACTATTAAAGATGCTTATGCTCTTCCGAAGCTAGAAGATGCATTTACTGCACTGGCAGGCTCTAAATGGTTCTCTGTGCTGGACCTAAAATCTGGGTATTACCAGATAGAGATGGAGGAAGCTGATAAGGACAAGACAGCATTTGTTTGTCCTTTAGGCTTCTGGGAATTTAATCGCATGCCGCAGGGAGTGACCAATGCTCCAAGCACATTTCAGCGACTTATGGAAAAATGTATGGGTGAGCTCCATTTGAAAGAGGTCTTGGTTTTTATTGACGATTTGATCATCTTCGCACCAACTCTTGAAGAACATGAAGAAAGATTGATGAAAGTCCTAAACAAATTAAAGGACTTTGGACTAAAACTGTCTGTTGAAAAATGCGTGTTCTTCCAAACTTCAGTGAAGTATCTCGGCCATGTTGTGTCCCAGGATGGTGTGGAGACAGATCCTGATAAAATTTCCACTCTTGCATCTTGGCCGGTGCCAAAGAATTTGAAAGAACTAAGATCATTCCTGGGATTTGCAGGATATTATCGACGATTTGTGAAGGATTATTCTACAATCGTCAAGCCGCTACATGACCTCACTGCCGGCTATCCACCTAACCGAAAGAAACCAAAACCTATGTTGAAACCCCAAAACTATTTCAACCCAAAAGAGCCTTTTGCTGAACGTTGGACTGAATCTTGTCAGCATGCATTTAAAACTATTATTGAAAAACTTACTACTTCTCCTGTACTTGCATTTGCAGATCCTAGTAAGCCATACATTCTCCATACTGATGCCAGTTCTGCAGGTCTTGGAGCAGTGCTATATCAAGAAATTGATGGCAAAAGTCGAGTTGTAGCTTATGCAAGTAGAGGTCTGTCCAGAAGTGAATCAAACTACCCAGCACATAAATTAGAATTTCTGGCACTGAAATGGGCAGTTACTGAGAAGTTTAATGACTACCTATATGGCACACAATTCACTGTGGTCACAGACAGCAATCCATTGACCTACCTATTGACATCAGCTAAGCTTGATGCTACAAGTTATAGATGGCTCTCTGCTCTGTCCACATTTACCTTTAAGATTGTTTACAGAGCAGGAAAATTGAATGCTGATGCTGATGGGCTGTCCCGACGACCACATTCTGAAATGCCTGATGATTTTAAATCTTGCAAAGAAAGGGAGAGAGTGTTGAAGTTCGTTCAACATCATCTCGAGGAGCCAGGTTGCACCTCTCTTGACCAGCACATTGTTGAAGCCATCTGTGACCGCCAATTGGTGCTCAGTTCAAGCAATGACCATGCCTTTGTTCTTTCTTTGACTGCCCATGTGGAAAGCTTACCTGACAGTTACACGAACGACACCCAATTTGCTACCTCTGTTCTCCCTCGGTTTTCCACTGCTGATCTTGCTGCTAAACAGCGAGCTGATTCCACCATCCAACATGTGATTGCTCAGCTTGAGAGAGGGGAATCTCCCCCGCCATCACTGAGGGATGTACTTCCAGATTTGCCACTACTGTTGAGAGAAGTAAATAAATTGGAGCTCCGTAACAACCTTCTTCTCAGGAGACGGCAAGTGGGAAACAGAGTAGCCTATCAGTTAGTGTTACCAGAGGAGTGTCGGCATATGGTGATGGTTCAGCTTCATGATCGTATGGGCCACCTTGGGATCGAGAGGACCTTAGATTTAATTCGTTCTCGGTTTTTCTGGCCACGCATGTCTGCTGATATTTATAACAAAATCAAGACCTGTGAACGATGTGTAAAAAGGAAAACCTTACCTGAACATGCTGCACCTCTCGTTAACATCAAGACATCAAGACCTCTAGAGTTGGTGTGCATGGACTTCTTGTCTTTGGAGCCAGACCGCAGAGTGAAAGATATTCTTGTGATTACAGATCACTTCACAAAGTATGCTGTCGCTGTTCCAACACCAAATCAGAAAGCTCGAACTGTTGCTAAATGCTTGTGGGAAAATTTCTTTGTCCACTATGGCATTCCAGAGAGGCTACACAGTGACCAAGGACCGGATTTTGAGTCCCGTACCATCAAAGAACTTTGTGATATTGCTGGCATCCATAAAGGAAGGACAACTCCTTATCACCCAAGAGGTAACCCAGTGGAAAGATTCAATCGTACATTGCTTAACATGTTGGGGACATTAAGTGAGCAGAATAAATCACGATGGAAAGATTTTGTGAAACCACTTGTACATGCATATAATTGCACTAAGAATGATGTCACAGGGTTTTCTCCATATGAACTAATGTTTGGTCGTCAACCTCGTCTTCCCATAGATGTGGCTTTTGGGTTACCACTGGAAGAAGACACCACTACCTCTCACCTGCAATATGTCCAAGGATTGAAAGCACGCCTGCAAGACAGTTATCAGCTGGCTGTGGAGAACTCAGAGAAGGTGATGTCCCGCAACAAGATCTCTTTCGATCGGCATGTCACTAATTCTGAACTTGCCGTGGGAGACAGGGTCCTTGTTAGAAACGTCCGACTGAGAGGAAAGCAAAAATTGGCTGACAAATGGGAACCTGACATATATGTAGTGGTAAAGAGGGCTGGCAATCTCCCTGTTTATACTGTAAAACCAGAGAACCAGGATAAACCTCTCAGAACACTTCATCGTGATCTTTTGTTGCCCTGTAATTACTTACCTGAGCAGAGCTCTAAAAAAAACTTGCCTATGAAGAGAAAAAAACATCTGTCTGTGAACTTACCTGATCCTGACGATAAAGAAACATCAGAGGATGAGATCATTTCACCTATATATGATCCCTCTTCTTTTGAGCCTATGGAATTTATCACTACTGTTAATTTACCATTACCTCCTGTCCAACAATCTGTTCCACCTGTAGATCTACCTGAAGTTCCTGATCAGCCCCCATCCTCTGCTGCAGAAGAGGATTTAGAACAGGAATTTCCAGTTGTCTCAGATGAGTTAATGGGATTACAACCTGTGGACAGAGAGGCAATATCCATCAGTTCAAAATCTGATGATTCTGCTGGAGGCCCTGCAGCTGAGGGAAGTCCTGTTCCTGAGCCAGTCACTCCAGAACCCTCCACTAGTAATATTGAACCAGACGTGGACTCAGATGCTGAATCAGAATCATTAAGCCCAGAATCAGAACCATTATTGCGAAGATCAACCCGAGCAAGAAGACCACCAGAACGTCTACAGTACTCTCAACTGGGCCACCCACTGTTGAAGAGCATCCAGTTATTGTTTCATGGTTTGACCACTGCATTCTCACATGCTCTTGAAGAGACTGAGGAGGATGAACGCATAACTGTCCCTGCCATCCAGACTCAACCTGGTCCATGTACGGGGACGTGCATGGGATTAGGGGGGGAATGTGTAACCCAGGTGACCACCATGACCCAATCACCTTCCCTTTGAGCTGCCCCTTTAAATTGATTGTTGTGTGCTTCCGGGTTTCTCCTCTTTTCTCCAAACATTGCTGCTGCTCATTGTTGGCTGTCTGATCGGTTGTTTATAAAACAACCAGAGCGCTTAGATTGACTCATCGGTTGTTTTGTCTTTGAGACTTGAAGATTTGCGGTGAGTGTTGAATGTCATCTGACTGTTGTTGTATAATAGCTGTACTGATCGCGCCGCTAATGTTGCCTCCCGTTAAACCACTCAGGTTGTGATCTATTGCCAAAATCGAACAAGTTACCATACCTCCTCAGGCAATCATTACTCGACGGTGAGTATAAAACAAAACGGGGAATTATTTTCGTTCTGCTCCGCTAGTTAGCGTTAGAAATCAACTCGACAATCAATGGCTCACATCAAATTGTTCTACTTATTACTTGCTTAATGGCAGCCGAATTAAAGACCACACCTTTAACATTTAAGGGTTTGTTTTTCAATTTTAGATTTGATTATTTTTTCATGATTTCTTATTGGTGTTTGCACTCCATGTTGGTGCAACAATGGAATTTGGTACCTAATATGATTTAGTTTGTAGCTACTTTGATCAATCACATTTTAAGTCGATTGATTTGATTCAATATTAGTTGTTTGTAATGATTGCTAATTAGATTACTTAATTGATTTTGAACTTGAATTATGAAGTGCACTTTTTAAAAGGATTTCTTTTTTCTTGATGTTGTTAAAATATAGGAAGAATGTATTTAACAGTCTTATTGCCCCCCCCCTTTAGTACAAATGAACTAAATGTGTTATCTGGCCTTTTAGGTCAGGTTTTTTTTCTTCCTTGGATTCACCTCTTTGACGAAGGAAGATGGCGAGCTACCCACCCACCACCTGGTGGTAGGAAACGGAACTGCATTTTTTCCTACAGGAAATGAACTAAAACTCTTAAGGAGTATTGCAAGGGGAAAATACTTGTCTCCTTTTTGCTTTTGGACTTGTTGTGGACTCTATTGGATTCTGACATATCACTGATTATAATAATTATTTTGTTGGGTTGTTTTTTTTTCCCTCCTTCCGTTTTTTTGGAAAATTTATTGTTTTGTTGTTTTGGTATTATTATTATTATTATTATTATTATTATAGCCACTGCAATAAATAGCAGTATTAACTTTACTTTTGCATCAGTTGTATTAATTATTCACCATTATCATGACTCCGTATCGTACCTAGTTCTAATTATATAAGCTGGTTAATATTACAACTTGCAGTCAGAGCTGCGCAGTGAAGAAAGCGCTACATTAGTCAAGATGAAATCAAAGAGTTAGAACCAAAACAAGTGAAAGAAGAGGAGCGTGAATCAGACTTTCTGCAGAAGGTAAAGACGGAGGCTAATGACACAAGTCGAAAGGAAAATCAGAATGGACTGAAGGAAGAGACTGATACCTTCGTCCTTATGGCGACAGATAATGAAACGGAACAACCTGAATGCAATGGAAATCAATTCTCTAAGAACATCTTTAAAGCAGAACACCATCAGGACAGAAAAACTCTCGAAGCTTCAGGATCCAGCAGAGATGAACAGCATCAAGAGAGAGTCGTGAAAACAAGAGGCAGAAGAGACAAAGGGACAAAGGACAAGGAAATTAACCCGGGTAAAATATGTAAACTTTGTAGTACAAGTTTCAAATGGAACCAGAGTTTAGAAGCCCACATGAGAACTCACACAGATGAGAAGCCTTTTTCATGTGTAACCTGTGGGAAAAGCTTCTTTAGCAAAAATAGTTTCAGTCGCCACAAGAGAACTCACTCGGTACAGAAGCTGTTCTCTTGCACAATGTGTAGCAAAGGTTTCCATCTGAAAGGCAATTTGAATAGCCACATGAGAACTCATACAGGTGAGAAACCTTTCTCATGTGAAATATGTATGAAAAGTTTCAGTCAGAAATGCAATTTGAATACCCACGTGAAAATTCATACAGGTGAAAATCTTTTCACACCTTTCTCATGTAGAATGTGTAAGAAAGGTTTCCATCTGAGATGCAGTCTGAAAAACCACATGAGAACTCACACAGGTGAAAAACCTTTCTCATGTGAAATGTGTAGGAAAAGTTTCAGTCAGAAAAGCAATCTGAAGAGCCACATGAGAACTCATACAGGTGAGAAACCTTTCTCTTGTGGAAAGTGTAAGAAAAGTTTCAGTCGGAAACACACTTTGCATCGCCACATGAGTACTCACACAGGTGAGAAACCTTTCTCATGTGGAAAGTGTAAGAAAAGTTTCAGTCTGAAACATACTTTGCATCGCCACAAGAACTCAGTTCAGAATCATTTCTAATGTGTAACCTGTGGAAAAAGTTTCCATCTAAAGAAATATTTGAATTACCCCATCAGACTTCACACAGACACTGCAGTGGTGCAGTTTGTAGCTCTGTTGCTTTGCAGAAGGTCGTAGTTCAGGGGAGTAGCAGCCTGGGGTCTTTCTATCATGTTTGCTTGGGTTCCATCTTACATGTTACTAGTGAGGAATTGCTCTCCAATGGTTTTGTCGTAAAGCATGAACTTGTGTCTGGTTGGTCTGAACATTTGTCTTGAAAGTCAGTTAAACTTTAAACTTTTTATCAGTTACCACCAGCTAAAAGTCATTATCCAGCCCAGATTCAAGACCAATTAACTGAACATTGAAGTTCCATCAAAATAAGAAAAGCATTTAAACTCAGGAAATCAGCTTCTTTCAAGTATTTCTATCAAACTTTCTTCTATAAGTTTCTTCTTTCCAGTCTCTACATGTGAATGGATCCATCAGTATTTCAGCCTATCAGAGTAAGATTTGCACAAACTGTTTTAAAATGTTCAGCAGTTCTGTTTCTGAATCCTGAGCTTTTATTTTCAGATGCTGATTTAACTGATTAAAACCATAATTCTATTTAACTAAAATCAAATCAATTTTTATTTATATAGCACATTTCAGGTAATTTGTAAAAGGTGGAGATCAGAAATTAATTTGAGCTGACATTATTAAAGAGACATGAAGGTTCAGGCAGCATTCTAATAAGCAGTTGAGAAAGTTAAAAATTGTCTTTATTGATTCCAAAAGAGGGATTTTCGATATTTGTAAAAATTTTTATTTCAGTTCATTTATTAAACAAGTCTTTCATTTACGTCTGAAACGAAGATTTTCTTGCAGACAAATCTTTCTATTTATCCCAAAATGCCGGGTCTGATCAGGAAGGTTGTCTCTAGCTGTCTGAGAAGATTTGAATTTTCTGGATAAACCTGAATAAACTGTGTTCTGAAAACAACAGTGGGATGTTTGTCCAGAAGGAAGAACAATGTTACAACTGTTTGTTAAATGTTTTTTTTCTTTTCTTTGTATTCAAGTTAATTTTGTAAAAGTTTTCTAAACCATGTGAGACCCTGATGCGTTCTGCTTTTTTTTTTCAGGGGGATTTTTCAAATAACTGGTGTTTTTTGTCACTAAACACCATGTGGTTAAATAAAAATGTAAATAATTAGAAAATGGGACGTATCGAAGTTTGTTTGGTTTTTGTTCTTCAGCTATTTTCTCAGGAAGACTTTAAAGGAAAAAATGTTGAATATTTTTGAGAGACAAAGAACTTCTATACTCAACAAATATTTTTCTTCAGTTTGGTTCTCGACAGATTGCATTACCATTATGAATAACAGTGTTGTGTTCAAGACCACCTAACCCGAGACCAAGACAAGACCAAGACCAGAGTGTATCGAGACCGAGACAAGACCAAGACTTTTAGGGTCCGATACCAAGTCAAGACCAAGACCAGCGCCAGTATGTGACAATAAAATGTGAAACATGATCAAAATCACTAAAATTGATCTAAAAGACCCACATTCACGTAAAAACACCTAGATATTTTACACAGAGAACTGGAATAAACATAAACATCTTTATTTAGTACTTCTATGTTGTAATCACAGAATTTCAAACAATCAAAGTCGATCAAAATAGTATTTTCTCTGCCTTTCATGAACAGTACATACATTTATGTTGTTTTTAAATGTGCTATTTCAAAACCATGTGCAAATATGTAAAACTGAAAAAATGCCAATCATTTCTCTCGTTTCTCTCTCGTATACAGATTATAGCTACATTATATAACTTTTCTTAAATAAATCTATATCTATCACCAAGTTGTGACAATATGTTATGAGACAGATAATTTGTTGAAAAAAAGATTGATCTCCTTCACTTCCTCCCTGAGCGACTACTGCCATCTGCAGAAATACAAACCCCATTGAAATACGTGCACAAAAACATGACTGACTTTTATCAGTTCTAAGACCCTTTTGCTGGATCAGATGGTTTGTTTACAAATACATGTCAAATATGTGTAATGTAATGTTACTAGAAACGCATGTAGATAAACAAAATGCAAATCAATGGTATTTTGGCCATCACATTTTTGAAATGGATAAACAAGTAAGTTAAATGACTGATATGGTATGAACCATAGAGAGTGAACTGGTAAAAAGTTACTTATTGACCTGAAATTGTAAATGGCAACATAACAATGTGGTTTCTAAAAGTAATTTGCCTATATTCATACAAAGCAACTAATTTATTAATTTTTCATAAGGTGAGGCATATTAGTCTCTTCACTCTCTGCTTATATCTATAGACTAGTTCCCACAGCCAAACAACAGAGCATCACCTCCACGTCTTATCTTCAATGTCAGGAGCTATATCCAGCTCCTAAGGTCAATGTAACTTACATTGACCTTAGTTCATAATTATGAGACAGTGAATGAATTCATTCACTGTCTCATAATTGTTTTTCATGAGAAAGAAAAAATGTAACTTAGGAATAGGATGTTATTATATGTCCAGTCGACTCAGTCTCTCAAGGTTAACTGCATTTGCTTACTTCCCTTAATAATGTTAATTGTAGGACCAATGCAAGAAAATACAACTTATTTAAGGTTAAGCATATCAGGTTTGGCACATTAATAAATTATATATGATGGCTTTGGAGACATTGGGGTTACCCACCAGCACAAGCCAGCACATGCTGACAGAACCATTACGTTCTGTCATGGTTACTTATTGACAGAACCATTACGAACCATTGTTCTGTCATGGTTACGTACGTCACCTTATTATGGTTATTAATAAACATAGGTAGAGACTTCCACATCAGTCTTCTCCTTCATGAGAAGTATTGAACAAGAACCAAAATATATTACGATTATCTATTCAGACTTTTATTTTTGCTCTGCTTCCACCTATGTGCTGCAATCCACTCATGAAGCCGACAGAAATACGGAGACATGTTCAGGAAAGCTGTAATTGAAACAGCGTTGTCCATGCACAACACGAATCAACACTTCTTTAAATTAAATCAGTAATGTCCGACATGTTTTCACAAACACTACTAGGTGACAACTTGTGCATCAAGCTAGGTGGCAAATAGCGGATAAGAAAGGAGAACATTCACCCTAAAAGATAAAGCATACATATATAACTTTAGCTAACTTAATATGTGTAGCTAATATTGAAATAAGAACTGTGTGATGGCCGGGTAGAATAATTTTGATACCGAGGAAATTGCTTACGTTAACTTGCTAGCTTTCCTAATATCACTTTTACACACAGCTTACCTTTCTTTGTGCTTTCTTTCAAGGTGTCGATAAAAGTTGGACGTAGTCCCCACCGTCTCTGATAGTGAAGCACTGCAGAACTTACATTGCGCTGTATGCTTTTTTCTCAATGTTGCTTTACAAATGTATTGTTTGTGATTTAAATAGCCAAATTTTATAACCGATGATTTGGCCGACATCTTATCCCCTTCTCAGACAACCACTTGTAACTTTCAATCGAAGTGCTGCAGTCCGCGCTCAAGGTGAAAGGGGGTGGGGCGACAGCAGTTAAAAAAACAACAACATGCATTTACCAATGAGACGGGTTATTGCTTGGATTTGAATCAGGAGTGCATCCAATAAAAAGAAGGATCTTAAAGAAATTGATACTGATGATTTAGCGTTATTTTCACAGTTGTGGTCTTGACCGGTCTTGAAATAAAATACCGAGTCCTCAATGTCCGAGACCGAGACAAGACCGAGACCAAATGTGGTCGAGTCCGAGACAAGACCGAGACTATCAAAAAATGGTCTTAAGACCGGTCTCGAGACCAAGACCGTTTTCGAGTACTACAACACTGATGAATAATGAACATCAATAAAACACATTTCTCTGTAAAATGTCTTACCAGTCTGGATGTTGTGTTGTTGATTAATGTAGTAAATTATAATAATGTGCATCAAACTGAGTCAAAGTATAAAACCAGTTACATCAAGTCCTGCATTAATTGCGTGACCTTCAACCTTCTGGGTTATTTCTGAGTGTTAACATGGGTGTGTGTGCAGTAGGTGTGTGTGCAGTAGGTGTGTGTGGAGAAGGTGTGTGTGCAGTAGGTGTGTGTGGAGAAGGTGTGTGTGCAGTAGGTGTGTGTGCAGTAGGTGTGTGTGCAGTAGGTGTGTGTGCAGTAGATGTGTGTTCTAGTTTAGGACAGGAAGCTTCTGATTCCGCGTTTCATTTTCCGTTGGCTTGACTGCAGTTTTATTTTTTTCAGGTATTAAAATCAGAATTAAAGTTTCTTAAATTCAGCTTGGATAAAACTACGTATTTGCTATACCAAGAAAAACACTAAAAAGTATTTTGGTATGAAGAATACAGATTAATTTCAAGCAGAACTTTAAGCGTGTTGTGTGTTTCAAGAGTAAAGCTCCGTGTGTGAGACTTCCGGCGGAAGTAAGCAGCAAGGTGCTAGCAGCGTTAGCTTCCTTCTGTTCGGTTGGAAAACGGTTTTTGCTGTGTGAGCTGAATATCTCCGGTTTATCGTCAGAGAGACTAAGAGCTGCTGGATAAATATTCAAACAGATCGATCATCAGCCCAGCTGGAAAACCCGAACCGTCTCGGAACCTCCTGGAAGTGTTTGCTGATCCAGACTTCATCGAAGTAAGATTCCCATTCTCATCTTTGTGAATGTGAATTCACAAAAAACCAGATCAGAACAGATTCATGTTGAAATCGCATCGGTGCCTAAAACCTGGAGATAATTATTACAGGAGCCGTGAGATTAACGCAGAAAGATCCAGAAATACAAAGCAACTAAATAAAACGGCACCATGCACTTAAATTCTCTAATAATAGATCATAAAGAATAGCAGATAATCCTATAAAGATGTATTATTTTAGGAGTTGCAGGCAGAGGATCACGCATTAAGCAAATAAACAAGAAAGAATAAAGAAAAGTTGGAGTAAAGTCTAAAAGTATTTTGTTCCAGTTCGTAGTAAAAGGAAAAAACAGTTTTAAACACAAATTTAAACGTTTTATTTTAAAAAATTAAGTAAGTAAAATTAAATTCTATTTTCTGACTTTAATACAAATTGAATCCTCTTTTTTTAACAGAGGAGAGATGCAGTAACTTTTAACTTTGAAGAATAGGGTCCCCTAAGTTAACCCCTTTCTATAAATATGAAAAATAGAAAACTATTGGTTGAGCACTTAAAACGTAGCATAGCATTTAAGCTATTAGAAGGTGCTAATTCCCACCTCTTGTCTCTATTTTTATTTTTTTGTTTTTTCTTTATTTATCTATTGTTTACTGCAGAGCTTCTCATGCCTCCTGCTCTGCATGTTTTAGATGTTTCTCTGTTTCAGAACAGCTGATTGCATGACCATAAAGTGCTGCAGAAGCCTGTTAATCACCACAGATTCAGTCCAGGTGTGGCAGCAGGGAAACACCTAAAACATGCAGGGCCGGGGGCCTGAGGGCCCGGGGCCTGAGGGCCGGAATGAGAAACACTGGTTTACTGGAATTTGGACAAATGTTAAGTCTAAACACAAACTGAAAACTATATTTGACGTCCCCATTTTCCGTCTGATCCAGGTTAGGCTTTGTTTTGATTCGTTTACGCCTTCAGTAATTCTGGTCTCTGTTTTAATTTCGCTGTGCTGGATCTCAGAAACATCCTTAACCTTCTGCTGTCCTTCCACAGCCTCATGTCTGTTCCTGCTCATGCTCTCATAACTGAAGGGCAGAACTCAGATGTCCACATGACGGTAAACGCTATGAAAATAAAAGAGCAAAAACAACTCAAGATGGGTGAGCCAAAAGAGGAACCAGTACATCAACCAGTCAAAGAAGAACAGGTTGAACTGTGGGGCATTCAGGATGAGGAGCAGCTTTTAGTGAAACTGGAGAGCAGCACCTCTATGGCGACTGCTGCTGATGAGAAAATATTCCACAATGAACCAGAACTGGAGCAGAGGATGGAGATAAAGGAGGAACCAGAACCTGTAGCGATTAAAGAAGAGCAAAAGCATCTCTGCAGTGATCAGGATGAAGATCATCTTTTAGTGAAGCAGGATCCTGAAGCCTTTATGGTGTCTCCTACCTATGAGCAAAAAGACAATAACAAACCAGAACCAAACAAGAACCAGCTGCTCTCTGCAAACGGACCTGAAGATAAGAACCAACATCAGCAAGAAAGCAACCAGAACGACTCAGGATCCAGTAGAGATAAAGATCTGAGTCCAGAGAAGAGACCACAGGACAGCAGAAATCAGAGGGACAGTGTGGACAATTCAGAACTAAAAAAACATAAAACAGATTTACCCTGCTGTAAAGTATGTGGTAAATACCTGACAACCCGACAGCACTTGAGTTTGCACATGAGAATCCACACCGGGGAGAAGCCACATCCTTGTAAGATGTGTAGTAAATCTTTTAGAAATAGTGGTAATTTGCTTCGGCATGAAAGGACTCACTCAGGAGAAAAACCGTTTTTTTGTGAAGTGTGTGGTAAGTCCTTCAGGTATGGTGGACATTTCACTATTCATAAGAGAACACACACAGGGGAAAAACCATATCACTGTAAACTATGTGCCAAATCCTTCAGTGACTGGACAGGTATGACCAGACACATGGGAACTCACACCAACGAGAAACCATGTTCTTGTGGAGTGTGCAAAAAATCTTTCAAAAAACGACATGACCTGTCTCGTCACCTTAAAACTCACACAGGTGAGAAGCCTTTCTCATGCATGACATGTAGGAAAGGCTTCATCAGGAAATTTGCTTTAACTATGCACATGAGAACTCACACAGGCGAGAAGCCGTATCCGTGTGAACTGTGCGAAAAATCTTTTCGAGACCAGAGTAATTTAGCTCGACACATTAGAACTCACATGGGAAAGAAGCAGTATTCTTGTGATGTGTGCGATAAATCTTTTAGAGACCGTGGCAATTTGGCACGTCACATAGGAACTCACATGGGTGACAGACATCCTTGTGAATTCTGTGTTAAATCTTTTAGACAGAGTAGTGATTTGGTTCGTCATCTTAGAACGCACACAGGCGAGAAACCTTTCTCATGTTCAACTTGTGGTAAAAGTTTCCCAAGGCAATCTGCCTTGAATGTTCACACAAGAGCTCATACAGGTGAAAAGCCGTTTTGTTGCAACTTGTGCCACAAATCTTTTAGAGACAATAGCAACATGGCTCGTCACCTCAGAACCCACACAGGTGAGAAACCATATTCTTGCAAACTGTGTGGTAAGTCCTTTCAGCACTCTTATTATTTGACCAATCACATGAGCACTCACACAGGTCAGAAACCATATCCTTGTGATTTGTGTGATAAATTCTTCATGCAACGCAGCGATTTGGCTCGTCACCTGAGGACTCACACAGGGGAGAAGCCTTATTCTTGTGAATTCTGTGATAAATCTTTCAGACAGAGCAGTATTCTGACCCGTCACCTCAGAACTCACACCGGTGAGAAGACTTGAGACTCTCCCATACTTGTCAAGCTGAACAATCAATGCGCCGTTTTGCTTTTATGAAATGGTCATGGTGAGAACACCACCCCTTCCTGCAGACAGCCTCCTTTGTGGACAACGTCGTTGCAATTTCCGTCCAGGAGTTTGTAGCCATTTGACAGTCTTCATAGTTATTTAGTGAAGAATTACGTAAATACATAATTCCTCACCGCATTCGGTAAATGTCCCTCAAAAGTATTCATGTAGCCTGTGAATACAAAAACTAGATACTGGTTGAAGCAAAATATCAATATTGCTGTCTAAGCTTATTTCTACACAAACCTGCGACCAATCACAACGCGCAGAATGACTCCGTTTTCATCTTGTTACTACGGTAGTGAGAGCCGATGTCGACACTTCAGAAGATTTCCAAAAGTTTTCATGTTGACTTGGGGAAAAAGTTTCATCACTCAAACTAAATAATCATTTATTTAAGTGATTCTTCTTGTAATCTGTGTGTAAAATATTTACTTTCAGGTTTAAATTGATTAAAAACAAATTCAAAATCTGAAGACGTTCTCTGGACTCTGGAATAATGTATTTCTTGGTTGAAGGACAAAGATCAGATCACTTTTATAATCAATACTTAATATCACCTTCTGAGGTTCACTTTCTGGTTACAGTCAGACTCTTTGCTGCAAATTCACTGGGTTATAAACAAATTCACAATTGATGGACAAGCTTCTTTATAACAAAATTTTCAATTTCCAGCACATTTATTGTTATGAAAATTTTATTTTTTTCTACTTAAGTCTTATGACCATGTTGAACTTTTGTGTTTAAAGTCTGGTGACTGTGTGAACATGTGACTAGGATTACATTGTTATATGACCTTGAAATAAAAACTGATGGCGGCGTACACCGCTGGACTGACAGCCAACAGCTGCCCTTACATTTGAAAGTTGAACTGAGGTATTTGTTACTAATTTGCATTGTTTTGTAAAAAGTCTGAGGACAGAAAACTTAATGATGTACAATATTATTATGTTGATTGTTTTTGATGTGAAGCCATTTGAAACTTGACTTTTTAAGTGTTTTATAAAACAAAGCTTTACTAAAGGCGTTAACATACAAGTCAGAGTATCCAGGACTGGTTTTTATTTTCTTTTTCCTCAGCATTAAAGACGTTTTACAGAAAACAACTTTGATTTTTTAATGTTTTTATTTTCTTATTCCAGTTATTTTTTTATTTTTATTTTTTGGCAACTTAAAAATTGACTGAATAACGTAGAACATTTTTAATAGTTGAATCAAATTCTTAATGTAAGTATTTATATCTAAAAATATGCAATTATCTTCTTAATATAATTTAAAGACACTCATTTCCAAATTGTGTTCTAATCACTTGTCTTCTATAAAGGCCAATGATAAATCTGAATATTTAATATCTACATGCTCCCACCTGCCCAGGGTAACTATCTAGAGTCAGCACAGCTTCAGTTATTACAGCTTGAAGTTAGTGATCAGATCCAAAATCCGGGGTTGGTGATGAACTCTGACCTGAACATTCAAAGCCACATAAAGACAGTTACAAAGCCATTCTTCCATCTATGCACCATTGCACCAGTAGATGGCACTGTTTTTCATTTCACCTGTTTGATAGTTTGGTTAGAAAGCATTCAGTTGTAGTGATGGGATTTTCGGCTTCTTTTCGAGATGCGGCTCTAATGGCTCTTCTTACTGTGGAGAGCCGGCTCTTTCGGCTCCCCATATATATTTTTGACATTATTAATTAATTAATAGCTTAAACCTAATTTTATAATATTTTGTTTCATTATTGACATTGTTAAGCACTTATGATGAGTAAAAATGCCGCATAACAATGCTATAGCAATACCGATGCGTGTGATGTCCGCATGTGCCTGTGCAGGTTGTTTGTCGAGCCTGCAGATAGGAAATGCTGACTTTGCACAGTCTGCACTCTGCCCTGGAGTTGATGTAGCATTAAAATGAGTCCAAATCTTGCTCCGTTTTCTGCCACTCATTTATTTTCACCTATTCAGTTCTCACACTGACTCCCCTTCTTTCTGTGCTTCTTGACGCTGAGTGAGTGTCTGTACATAAACACCTGCCGACGAACGCTATACAGCTTGGCCAACTGCCTGCCATTTCCACAAAAAAAGTGGAGATAAACTTCTTTTTTCAGTGTTTTCCCGCCACATTATTAATTGAAACTATGTGTGATTGGTCAGATGTGTGGAGCACACGCTTGACATGAGGGCAGTGGACCGACCGAGGGAAAAAACTCTCCGCTCTAGCACTGGCAGAAGAGCAAAACGCGCAGGAGAGGGAGAAGGAGGGGAGAGACAGCGAGGCACCGCAGGACAAAAAAAAAACGATGTGGGGAAAAACTATCGGCTCTGGCACTTGCAGAGCACAAGCACAATGACAGGGAGGCAGAGAGACAGCAATATACTGTAGAAAAAAACCCGGCTCCCAAATAGGATCCTAAAACGGCTCCCATTGTGGAGCCGGTTCCAATCGTTCACTTCAAAGAGCCGGCTCTTAGAGCCGGATCGTTAGCGACCGACACATCACTATTCAGTTACTATCGTGTGTGAACACAGCAGCATAAATGTCAGATGTGGTGAGTGTCTTGTATCAGCCTGATGTTTATTAAGTGTAACACTGAACTATTTCCTGCACCTGTGGAATAACAACAAGTAGGACATTGGCTTTATTGGTAACGTACACATTTAGAATCAATTTTAACCAAACAAACCTAAAGACAGCTCAGAAAATTGCAACATATAAGGAAAGTCTGTATTTTGAATGGCCAGGAAATTAAAGTATGGAACCCCACTACTGGAAGATGAGTTAATGTGGATTCATTTCCTAATTCCATCCTGGAAATTTTCAGGGAGGTTTCAACAGGAAAGGATGAAAAACTCTAGAGATAATCTGTCTTCCAGATCTAGATAAAGGAAAATTAGTTTGAAAAATATTTCCAGAATTATTCCATATCCCCTTGTTTGAATGTGTTCTACTCTGCCTTTACGTTCTTGTATCGCACCTTTCATCCTGGACAAGGGTGGTCAATGTTCAGGCCAGAAGTGGAGTAGTGCTGTGTAGGCCGAATGATTTTATCAGCATTGTAAGAATTTAGTAATTGTAATAGTTTTATTATAAAACTTTTTTAAGTGTTGATGTAACACATTGAATCGGTGAGGGCCGGGAGGGGAACAGTTTTCAGCGGAACTTTACATGTAGTGGCGGTGTTTCTGCTGACAATCTGTACGTGGGTACATCCACCGGAAGTAAACAATAAAGCGCTAGCCGTTAGCTTCCAGGTTTCTTTGTGCTAATCATCGTTTACAGGACGGATTTTGTTCTGTGAGCTGAACATTTTATTGTCTATAGTGACAAATATCTTTTATTCTTCTATATAGAGAGCGACTATCTACCGCTGTTAAAGAAATATTCAACAACCTCGTCCTTTAGGACGAAGAGATCGATCGTCATCAGACTGCAAATCATCTCGGAACCATCTGGTATGTTAACTGTTCAGTTCTGAATGAACTAACACCACAATAAGATCAGGGAGCCATTTTACACCTAAGCTTAGTGTAGCTGTTAGTAGAGGGGAGATAGATATATATTTACTTCCGGACCCTTCTGTATTAATCAGACTAGTTTTCTGTGATAGATTTTCTTCGCCCCATGTTCCAGCTTAGACTTGAACCAAATCAGTAGAAATTTACTCCCTAAATTAAAAACCTTTCGACTGACCCGGAACAAAAAGCTTATGGTGGAAGGAAGCTAAATGCAGTGCAGTTTATTCCAGAAAAACTTCAATTCATTTTACAGTAAACCTTGTCCTACTGTTCTTCATTCCCCAGGCTTTCCACAGCACCATGTCGGTTCCTACTTGGCAGGTTCTGGCTGATCATCTACTTGCAACAGAGAAGAGAAACTATTGTTGAGAAAAGATCCCAAACATGGTAGAAATGAAAGAGGAACCTGTACAGGTTAAAGTGGAACATGAAGAATTAGAAGTTGTACAGGTTAAAGTGGAACATGAAGAACTGGAAGTTGTACAGGTTAAAGTGGAACATGAAGAACTGGAAGTTGTACAGGTTAAAGTGGAACATGAAGAACTGGAAGTTGTACAGGTTAAAGTGGAACATGAAGAACTGGAAGTTGTACAGGTTAAAGTGGAACATGAAAATCTCTGCAATGATCAGGATGAACATCAGATTGTAGTGAAACAGGAACCTGAAACATTTGCGGTGACTCCCACTAACGAGCAAAGAGGCAACAGTGAACCAGAATCAAGTAGAGATAAAGATGAAGAGACATCCGGACATCAGGACAACAGAAATCACACAGAAAATGTAGAATTGGAAGATAATGCACAACTAAAAAGGTGTAGAAACACCTTGTTGCCTTGCGACGTATGTGGTAAATTGTTATCTTCATGTCAACAGCTGACTGTGCATATGAGAGCTCATCCAGGAGAGAAGCCTTTCTCATGTCTGACATGTGGAAAAGGCTTTAACTGGAAATCTTCCTTATCTATGCACTTGAGAACTCACACGCGTGAGAAGCGGTATGATTGTAAATTGTGTGACAAATCTTTCATACGAAGTAGTGATCTGACTTGTCACATGAGAACTCACACAGGTGAGAAGCCTTATTCTTGTCAGTGGTGTGATAAATCTTTCAGACAGACTTGTGATTTGGCTCGTCACCTTCGAACTCACACTGGGGAGAAGCCTTATTCTTGTGAACTGTGTGACAAATCTTTTAGGCAACGCAGCAATTTGGCGCGTCACCTTAGGATTCACTCAAGTAACAACTTGTAATTCAGTTTCATTCAGTTTTTATCATGTCGGTTTACAATAAATGTCATCTTAAGCTGCTTTACAGGACATATTTATATACAGAAATGTATAGTAAAATCTAATTTTCAAATTCCAAATAGTCATATTCAAAATGACTTTTATACAATCCATTTCAATCATAGTTATATTACAAAGCACTTAAAAACGCTTGGATAACTCCTCTGTTTCTTCATTCCCTGCTAATTAGCATCTACATGGAATTGGTGTGTGTGTATGTATGTATCTATACTTCCATAACATTCACATTTATTCAAAAATAAACTTTCATCTATGTTGTAGAAGTACAAATTGTGCACATTAAAGTAGTTGCTACATAACATTGATTTATATTGGTTGTGTTAATACATTTTAAAAAAAATGTTTGTCTGTTCAGAACAATCTGACATTAATATTTGAGATTTCTCATTTTCCTAATGGACTGTCATTCTAAAATAAAACAGTAAAGGTTGAAATAAAACAATCAAAATACGACCCACAGAAAACAACAGAATCCAAAACAATACAAAGTGTCTGGGAGAGAAACAAAAGGTTTGTTCTGCCATCAATCTCTGACTGGTTCTGGCAGAAGTCATGAAGGCGTTAGCAGCGTTAGCTTCCAAGTGTTTTCCCCTCTTTTACTAGACGACTTTTGCTGTGTGAGCTGAATATTTCAGTGTCTGCAGTGACAAATATCCTCAGTTCATCATCAGAGAGAATCCATCAACACATAATTTCCTGGTATGTTAACTGCATGGTTCTGAATGAACTTCTACTGGAATGTGGAAGTTGCATAAATTAAATTACTGGACTATTCAGGTCTTGTGGTTCTGGTCTGCTCTTCATCCCCAGAACCAAACATGGAGTAGCAGCATTTATCTTATATGCTAAGCTAATCTGGAACAAACCTCCAGAGAACTGCAAAACAACTGAAACACTGAGTTGTGTTTGTTATTTGCATTCTGTTTTTATCATGTAAAGCACTTTGATTTACCTTCCTGTTGAAATATTCAATACAAACAAACTTCAGTTATTTGATTATTCTAATATTTTGGTGCTGCTGTGTGTAATTTACAACATACATATGCTGGTCAAAAAATTAGAATATAAAAAAATGATTTAAGTCAGTAATTCCATTCAGAAAGTTAAACTTATATATAATAATCATTTGTACTACATAGACTGATATATTTCAAATGTTTTTGTTTCTTTTAATGTTGATGATTATAACTCACAACTAATAAAAACCCCAAATTCAGTATATCAGACAATTAGAATATTACCTAAGACCAAAACAAAAAAAGGATTTTTAGAAATGTTGGCCAACTGAGAAGTATGAACATGAAAAGTAAAAGCATGTTCAGCTCTCAGTATTTAGTTGGGCTCCTTTTTCCCAGATTACTGCAGCTCTGCGGCGTGGCATGGAGCCCATCAGTCTGTGGTTCTGCTCAGGTGAGAGTCCAGGTTGCCCTAATGAATTGTTGGGTCTGATGCATCACATCTTCCTCTTCACAGTAGCTCAGAGATTTTCTATAGAGTTCAGGTCAGGTGAGTTTGCTGGGCAATTAGGAACATGGAGACCATGGTCCTTAAACCAGGTACTGGTGATTTGGCCCTGTGTGCCAAGTCCTGTTTGAAAATTAAATCTGCATCTCCATAAAGCAGGAAGCATGAAGTGCTCTAAAACTTCTTGGTAGATGGCTGCATTGACCTTTGACCTCAGAAAACACAGTGGACCAACAGCAGCAGATGACATGATGCCTCAAACCATCAGTGACTGTGGAAACTTTGACTGGACCTCCTCAGTAATAATCATCAACACTAAAAGAAATAAACATTTGAAATATATCTGTCTGTATATAATGAATGAATGAATGAATATAATATACAAATTTTGCTTTTTGAATGGAACTACTGATTTAAATCAAGTTCTTTGTGATACTCAAATGTTTTGACCAGCACTTGTAGTTTTGATGCAAACTAATCTAAATTACCTGAAAGCTAATTTGGCTTCATTTCCAAATTCCACAGAATCTGGAAACGAGAACTGTTTTCTCAAAATTCACTGTTTATACAGAACTATTTTAATTTGTTACTGTTTACTGTTTTAGGTTTGTATTTCAATATTTGTTTAGTAGTTTAGTTGAGAGTTACTAGCATTGTGAGGTTAAAGGGTTTTAACTGGAAGGTTGAATTATTAAATTGAAAATAAAATAAAATAATTTGTAGAGAATGACAAAGACAAATTATTATTATGCTAGATAAGGTTTAGTTCTTTATCTCCCTAATGACGTCTATTTATGTAATTTGTTTCCTTATATTTTAACATTTACTGCGCCGTGTGGTCCCATGTTGAGTCATATTGAAATACTCCTAAAGTTTATAAGAATCAATCACTAAGATAAATATGTCAGCCATGTTTTAGTTGTTATTGTAGATAATACTGAGTTCATTCAGACCTTGAAATCGGATTCAAGCTCAGCTTTGCTAAGCATAAAAAATAATAATACGGACAGTAGGATGGACATTTTATTAGAAATATATCATAATCTATTTAGAATACAACATTTGGGATTAGTAGTTACATTTGTGTGGGTTCCAGCACATATAGGGATAGTAGGAAACGAGAAGGCTGATATAACGGCAAAGAAGGCAATACATAATACTATTAGTTTTACAGTTAAGATGAGTAAATCGGAAGGGAAAAGTAAAGTCAAAGAAGAGCTGATGAAAATATGGCAGAGAAGGTGGGATAAAGGGTTAACAGGAAGGTGGTTTTATAAAATTCAGGTGGCTGTAGGAAAGGAAAGAATAGGAAGAAGGAATAGGAAGGAGGAAAGAATAATAACAAGGTTAAGGTTCGGTCATACAGGGCTTAATTATTCACTTTTTAAAATACAAAAGCATAAAACAGGAAAGTGTGATTATTGTGAGAAGTCTGAAACAATAGAGCATGTTATTTTAGAGTGTTGTAAGTATGAAGAAGAGAGAAGATGCATGCTGAGAGAGTGTGTAGGTATTAAAGAAAGGTTTAATTTAATAGAATTTTTGAGGAGAGATTTCGGGAGTAGACATATTCAAATAATTATTCGGTATCTTAAAAAAACAAAGCTATTTCATAGGATATGAGTAGAGCAAGTTGGGTGTGAATGTGTAAAGAATATCAAAGAGGGGTATATAAAGTTATAAGCAAGTTGGATAATATAAGCAGGTGTGTATGTGTGGGGGTATGTTTAATCAGGAGTTAATGGAGGGAAAAGGTAGAAAGTGAAAGTTTATAGACCATCTCGGACCACACTCCATACTGGTAAGTGGCGGTAATGCTACTGTAAGTTTGTTGCCAACCGCCAATAAAAACCAAGAAGAAGAAGAAGAAGAAGACCTTGAAATCATGTGGTTTATGGCGGGGGGCGGAACTCCAAGGGCCACAACTGTTCGTGGGGTACATTTCCGTGTGACACTTCCGGCGGAAGTAACTAACAAGGCGCTAACAGCCTTAGCTTCCAGGCTTCCCTTTGTTTATCGTCAGCTAGAAAACGGTTTTCAGATGTTTGAACTGAATTATTCAGTGTCTGCAGTAACAATATATTTAGTTCATCATTAGAGAGCAACAATATTTCTGCTGCTGCAGAAATATTAAAAACAAAACACCATCCAGAGGTCGACCGTCCGCTCCGACTGCTGGAGAACCGAATCATCTCGGAACCTTCTGGTATGTAAACTGCGCGGTTCTGTTGAACTGACGCTGATATGCAGAACAGATCAGCGGCTTTCGAGACAGAAACGGTTTAAAAGTTTCCCAAGAATATTTCAGCTTAAATGTGTACAGCGGGTCCAAATAACTCCACGATCATTTTTGAAAAACAAATTCCCAAATATTCTGTGATTATAAACCCAATTCTCCGAGTGGTGAAGGAGCTTTTAATCACTTTGTTGATGAATGGCAGGCTGGACGTTGACCTCTGATTTTGTCCAGATTGTTTTGATAACTTCTGTTTCCAAAGTCTGAGGGGGAAACATTGAAAAGAGCGCCGAGGATTTGAAAACGGGGTCTTGGGCCAAAATAAAGTGGATTAAAGATTAACCTAAAAAGTGCAAATCATGAAAATGTCCTAAAAATAACAACACTGATTGTCCAGAAACATTTATTTCATTTTCTCTCAGAAAAAAGGCTGCAGCATGAAAACTATGCTAGTATGGAGGAGCCAACGTTTAATTATTAAAGTTTTTATATTCCTTGAAGTACTGGGCATGGTGGAGAGGAAGCCAACATTTTTTCTTTCAGATTTATTAATCAATCACAGGCATATGAATAGCTACAGTTCTTTTAGACATTGAACCTTTCGTTTTCCTCAGCCTAATCACAAAGCAATAGAAACACTTTTGTTGTTTTGTATCATCCACTGGGTCATTACTCTCAATTTTTAAATCAGAAGTCAGATTTTTATTTTGTGATTTAATTTTGAGTACTGATAAGGTCCTAATAATTGGGGAATTTGACATTCACGTTGACGCTGAAAGACTCAGCCTAGATGTAGCCTTAAATGCTATCTTAGTCTAAATTGGCTTTACTCAAAGAATCACCAGTCCTGCCCACTGCTGTTGTCATACTTTAGACCATGTACTGACAAATGGTGTTGAGTGTAAAGAAATAACAATATTTTGCCATAACTATGCCCCCTCTGACCATTTCTAATAACATTTGAGTTTATTATAACTGAGTATTCAAAACCTGTGAGAAAGTAAATCTTTATCCAGGGTTTCCTCCAGTGTTTTATAAGCCTGGTGGGCCACCAGGCTTTATTCCCCCCCTACCATCCCAACACCACCAGGCTGAGCATTGCTTGTTTTTACTTTTTTTGGTGTTTAAAATATATATATATATATTAATACACGAGTATATCCCCAGACTGCAAGCGTCTTTGTTGCGCTGAGCATTTTATTAGCAGAGCAGAATCATTCCTGAAAGATGGTTTATAGTTGATGCAAGTGAAGCTGAGAGCGCCCACCAATTAACGGGCTCAAAAGATGAAAACAGCAAAACAAAAATGCGTAAGAGCAGACATCACAAACACTTCATACTCCCCAACAGTTGAAGCAAACCAGTGTCAGGTTATCTGTTCCACGGTCTTCTACGTTTGATCGGCCAGCATCTGAAAACTTCAAAAAGGAAAAACTGAATTTGAAAATTAGGATCACTACATTAAAGTTGTTCTGCTGTTCTTGATTCCCCCAGGCTTTCCACTGCATCAGGTCTAACTGTGTTGGTCCTGCTGATCAAATTCTCATAACTGAAGATAGAAACTCCATTGTTGACCAAAAGATGCCAAACGCTACAGAAATAAAGGAGGAACAGGGAGAACCAGACCTACAGCAGGTGGCTGAGACAAAAGACGAACCACAACCACAACTGATCAAGAAAGAGCAAATTGAACTGTGGACCTTTCAAGATGAAGGGCAATTTTTACTCATGCAGGAAACTAGATCCTCTCTGGTAACTCATGAAGAAAGAGTCCACAATGTACCAAAAGTAGAGATAAAGGAGGAACCAGGACCTGCAGTTCAAGGAGAATTAGAACCTTCCAGGATTAAAAAGGAACCAGACCTTGTCCAGGCACAAAATGATCCAGAACTGATGAACATAAAAGAGAAAAAAGAAGATTTCTGCACTAATCAGGATGAAGATCAGCTTGTAGTGAAGCAGGAGACTGACAGCATTATGGTGACTTCTACTAATGAGCTAAAAGACGACAGTGAAACAGAACCGAACAAGAACCAAGTACTCTCTGCAAATGGCCTCAAAGCTGAGGACCAACATCAGCAAGGAAGCAACCAGAAAGACTCTGTAAGCAGAGATGCAGATCTGGAGCCAAAGGCTCGCAAATTAAGGGGCAAACGTCCATACTTACCTGTGGACATGGAAAGCCACTCATATGAGCAGGCTTATCCTTGTAGGTTTTGTCATAAGTCTTTCAGACACAGCAGTAGCTTGACTCGTCACAGAATAATTCACAGGGGAGAGAAGCCTTATACTTGTGACACATGTGACAAATCTTTTAGATACATCGGTAGTTTGACTCGTCACAAAAAAACCCACATGGGAGAGAAGCTTCATTTCTGTGAGTTGTGTGATAAATCCTTCAAAAAACACGGTAGTTTGATTTGTCACAGAAGAACTCACATGGGAGAGAAACCTTATTCTTGTGATTTGTGTGGTAAATCTTTTAGACACGGCAGTAGTTTGACTCGTCACAGATTAATTCACAGAGGAGAGAAGCCTTATTCTTGTGACACTTGTAAGAAATCTTTTAGACACAGCAGTAGCTTGACTCGTCACAGAGTGAGTCACTGGGGAGAGAAGCTTTATTCTTGTGAGTTGTGTGCTAAACGTTTCATTACTAAGGCTATTCTGAAAGATCACTATAAAACTCACACAGGAGATAACATTTTTCATTGTGACTCTTGTGATCAATCTTTCATGACTGAGACTGATCTGGTAGATCACTATTGCACTCATACAGGTCAGAAGCCTTATTCTTGTGACACTTGTGATAAATCTTTTAGACACAACAGCAGTTTGGCCCGACACAGAAAAATTCACAAATCTTTCATGTCTGAGACTATTCTGAAAGATTATTGTAATCTTTCAGAAACCCTCACAGATGAGAAGCTATATCAGTGTGACACTTGTGATAAATTTTTCAAGACTGAGACTAATCTGAAAGATCACTGTGTTACTCACACTGGCGAGAAACCTTATTCTTGTGACACTTGTAATAAATCTTTTCGACATTGCAGTAGTTTGGCTCGCCACAGAAGAATTCACGATGAAGACAAGCTCTATTCTTGTGAAATTTGTGGTAAATCTTTCATGACTAAGACTATTCTGAAAAATCATCATAAAATTCACACGAGAAAGAAACTTTGTCCTTGTGACATTTGCGATGAATCTTTCATGAGTGAGACGATTTTGATAGAACATTATGCAACTCACATAATTGAGACGCCTTATGCTTGTGACGATGGTGATCAATCTTTTAGACACCGCAGTAGTTTGGCTCCAAGAACTCATATGGGTGGGGAGCCTAAATGAAGCAATTCCCTACAAATGTTGTTCTAAGGTGTTTTACAGAGCAAACATGTCTGATTTATAAGGTAATCTATTACCAAGTGAGTCGTATCAAATTGATTTCATTTGTCTGCATTGTTTCCTATTTAGTCTTTGTTATAATCCAGTGCAGTCAAGTTGAGTTTCTGTTGTAAAGTGATTTCTATCAAAGGAAGTCCAGTTGAATTCATTGAGTAGATAAAAAACTGCAGCAATCCCTCATACTGAACAAGTGTTTGAAAGTAAATGTTTCTTTTTGAAAGTGAACTGTCGCCACCAAATTTTATATACACTCTTTTTTTAAGGTTTTATTGGCTCTAGTGGCCTTTATTTGAAAGTTAATCGACAGGAAAGTGGGTAATGAGAGAAGGGAAAACATGCGGCAAAGGTTGCCAGGCCAGGAATCGAACCTGCGACGGCCACATCCAGGACTAAGGCCTCCATATGTGGGTCGTGCTGAACCCCTGTGCCACCACAGCACCTCCATATATGCTCTTTTTATACACCAGTAAAAGTTCAAATGTCTGGTGAAATGGTTGAAAGGGCAACGGCAACATATAGTTGTCTGGATATAAACACACGGTGTCAGTTGACCTTTTTGTTTTTAGACTTAGACTGACTTTATTGTCATCTTGCTTGCACAGGGTGAATACAGAACGAAATTTCGTTGCATACGGCTCAGGACAATGTTTTGAGCTTCCAATGTTGTGAGGTTACTCCAGAATAAAATAAAATACAGTATAAAATATGATTTTAATCAACGGAGCGGTGGTAAAGCCATGGAGACTGTACCTCTTGGTGCTGGATCCCAGTTTGTAGACCAGTCCTCCTTTCTTAGTTGTGGAAAACTCAGAAAGCAAATGAACAACTATCTCCCTTTCCCTTTAACTTTTTCATCCTATCTTAAATTTCTTTTACTGTTGAATTTTCTTCCTGATGCTGTGATTTTTTTAAAAAAATGTAATTATTTTTGTAAAGTCCTCTACAAAAGAAGGTTTTGTTTTTGTATTATGTCAATGTATTGTTTCAAATGGACTATTAAACATTTAAAAGACCTCGTATGATGAGTACAGTCAATGAAATAAATGTTCCCTGACCCGGATACGGGTCACCAGCCCCCACTCTGGAGCCAGGTGTGGAGGTGGGGCACGCTGGGGAGTGGATCCCCCTTCCCACCTGTAGGAGGGGCTAAAGGCACCGGGTGCAACATGTGATGGGTGGTGGCTGAAGGATGTGGATTGTTGCCTCTGGAGGGGAAGGAGCCTGAGCTGGTGTGAGGTTGAGAGGTTCCCAGGCAGAAATAGTCGGACTCACCTAACGTATGGCTCTGGTTCTGGAACCAGAGGTTGGACACTCTTCCACTCTGCAGTGGCCCCTGGGGACAGACACTGAGCAGGAATGGGCATCCTTGTTATGGTGTGCTTGGTCCCTGTACGTTGGGGTTCACCCCGGTGAACAGGAAGGGAGCCTCCTTCTGCCGACAGGTGGGGCGACGGGTTCTGACGGTTTGTAATTGTACAGATAAGATAAGATTTATTTGTCATTGTCATCAACAGATTACGAGATTGAGATTTGCTCGACTCGAGTTAAGATGCAGGTTATGTGTATATACATAATATACAAAGATAAAGAAAGAAATAGTACAAAATGAGAAATAAATAGACATCAGAAGATGGTTGCAGCGCCTGGAGGTGTCGCAACAGAATTGACATTTTTAACAAAGTGGTGTCAAGAGCAGAAGTTCTTATGCCTTTGAATTTAGTGCCATGATTGCCATCGGGTAAAAACTGTTTTTTAGGCGATTTGTCCTGGTTTTTATTGCTCTGTATCTCTTGCCTGATGGCAGCAGATGGAAGAGACCATGGCCAGGGTGTGAAGAGTCATTTAAAATGTCCAAAACCTTCTTGTGGAGCCTGGAAGTGTAAATCTGTTCCATAGTGGGGAGGGGGCAGCCTATGGTTCTCTCTGCTGCCCTAACAACCCTCTGGAGCGCCTTCTTGTCCGCGGATGTGCTGCTGCCGTACCAGACACACAGACCGTACGTGAGCACGCTCTCTATGGAGCAGTGATAGAAGGCCTGCAGCAGGTCTGAGGGGAGACGGTTCTTCTTGAGTATTCTCAGAAAGTACAGTCTCTGCTGTACCTTCTTCAACAGCAAACATCAGTTCAGATTACCCACCATTTTTTAGTCCTTGAAGAGAGTACTGGAGATCGCCCACACTGTGGACTCCCTTGTTCTGCTGGGGGACTTCAACGCTCCTGTGGGCAATGACGGTGAGATCTGGAGGGGTGTGATTAGGAGGAACCCAAGTGTTTTTCTGTTGTGGGACTTTTTTACTTGTCATGGATTATCCATGATGAACACCATGATAAAGTGTAAAGGTGTCCAGATGTGCTGTTGGCACCAGGACGCCCTCGGCTGCAGTTTGATCATCTCTGTTAGAATAATTGTGTGTTGTTCTTATTCTTACATTGGCAGTTTTACTAGTTTGTTTTTCATTTAAAGGTTTAGTATTCACACCCCAGAGAGGAGGAATTTCTTAAACCGTGTGAAAGACAAAACTTTCCTTTTTCCTAAACCTAGAAGCTGCAGCTGCTTCTTATCTTGGGATACTCCTTAAGCTGCTTGTGTGTCGGATGTTAGTTTCTGTGTTCTCTCTTCCTTGTTTCAGAATAGCCCCCTTCTTTGATTTATCACTCTCCAACATTTCACTCTCGACTCCCTTCTTTTCTCCTGCTTAATAAAAATACAGGCTGTGCTGCAGGGATTCAGAATGCATGGTAAACACCTTGAAGAAGTGGTTTGCTGTGTCTTCTTCTGCAGAAGCTTGGTTGAAAACTCATAAATGTGGTTCTCTTTTTATGTAGGTTTGACAAATACCTATCAATCTCATCTGATATGCTGCCGCATGTCTTGACATTCAGGTGAAGAGAGGCGGAGCCGTCCACTGACCTCCACCTGGTAGTGACTTATTTGTTTTATTTTCCTTCATGTAAAGAACATTGAATTGTCCTGCTGCTGGAAATGTGCTATTTAGCCTGCAAATAAAACTACCTTGCCTATAAAATTAATAAAAATACGTATGAGTATAGTCATCTTTAAAAGTTTACATATTTTTCAGTCTGCAGCCATGTTTTAGTTCCTGTTTTAGTTCGTGCTTAGTTTATTCAGACCCTAAGATCATGTGTGGGATAAGAAGCTAAAACATCTGGAGAAAAAAAAAAGACTCAAGCCGGAACCGAAAGGACAGTAAGTGTTTCTGGGGAAAACTTCCGTGAGACTTCCGGGGGACAAAGGCGCTAGCAGGGTTAGCTTCCAGGCTTCCATCTGTTTATCATCGATTAAAAGACGTGTTTTTAAAAATTATTATTATTTTTTGCTGTGTCAGTTGAATATTTCTGTGTCTACAAGAACAATAAATCTTCGGTTCATCTCCAGAGAACAACCAGCTGGGAAACCCAAACCATCTCGGAACCTCCAGGTCTGTTAATGCGGTTCTAAACGAACCAGCACTGAAATGCAGAACAGATCAGCAGTAGATCTAAACTCTTCAAGTTTAATTTAGTTTTTTTAAGACCCAATCATCAAAGGCTTTCCAATAACTCGCTTGTCTAGCTGACGTCACATGTTAGCAGCAACCTTGTGATTGTGCTTTTATGCAGACAGGAGACATGGAAGCTGAAGCTGCTGGGAAAGAAAGTTTTTACTTCCCTAATAAATGCTGTGGTCACAAACGGCTGATCTCCCCGTGTCATCTGGTCTGCTACGTTTAAATGGTGTATAAATATTATCACATTTTAAAGCTGGAGAACCT
Source organism: Xiphophorus maculatus (assembly GCF_002775205.1). NCBI lineage: Eukaryota > Metazoa > Chordata > Actinopteri > Cyprinodontiformes > Poeciliidae > Xiphophorus > Xiphophorus maculatus. The sequence goes on from NC_036451.1 coordinate 30,254,031, forward strand.
AAAAGTCTTGAAAATATGAAAAATTAATAATTAACGGTCAGTCTTTTTCAAAAGCTGATAATTGTCTTTAAACACTTTTCCAAAAGAAAGAGAAGGGACTAATTTCTCAACTGATGTTTTCTACTGATGGAAACTGATTTAATAAAACAAAATGAGTCTCAAGCACAAACTCTTACAGTGTTGATATCAGTAAATATTGGCAAATACTGACATAAGAACAGTAACAATATTAGATAGTGATATTGATATCAGCTTGAAGTTTCATCATAATTTCTCTTCTATAGCTTAGAAAAGTTCTTAGAGTTTGAGTAATCAATTTATGGATCAGGGTCATCATGCAAGAAAGGCAGCAAAGTCACAGAAATATGAGAATAGCATCAGAAACAGTCAGAGATGTAAATAAGCGCCTTATACTTTCCAAATGTTGTAGCGAACCAGGAAGTCTGCAGGAGATATTAACTCCAAACATTCACAGTATTGATGTTGTTCTACTGTTCCTGATTGTCCCAGGTTTTCCTCAGCATCATGTCTGGTTCCTGCTGATCAAGTTCTCATGACTGAAGAGAGAAACGCCACTCTTGACCACAAGATGTCAAATACCATAAGAATAAAACAGGAGGAACCAGAACTACAGCAGATGGCTGAGACAAAAGAGGAACCAGAACCGGAGCCAACTAAAGAAGAACATATTGAACTGTGGGTTTTTCAGGAAGAGGGTCAAATGTTAGTGATGCAGAAAACCAACACCTCCGTGGTGACGCCCACTCATGAGGAAATACTCTACAACACACCAGGACTGCCGCAGGTGATGGAGACAAAGGAGGAACCAGAACCTGTGCTGATTAAAGAAGAACAGGTGGATCTGTGCAGTGATCAGAATGAAGCTCAGCTAAAGCAGGATACTGACAGCATCACAGTGACTTCTACTGATGAGCAAAATAACAGCAGTGATCCAGAACTAAACAAGAACCAGCTCCTTCCTGCAAACCGCCCTGAACCCGAGAACCAACATCAGCAAGGAAGCAACCAGGAAGACTCAAGAAGAGGAGATCCGAATCTGAGGCCAGAGAAGAGACATCAGGACACCAGAAGTAACGGGGACAATGTGGACAGTTCAGAACCAAAAAGACAGAAAACAGATATGGCTTCTTGTGAAATATGTGGTAAACTCTTCAGAATGGGTCAACGCCCGCCTGACAACATAAAAACCCACACGGGTGAGAAGCTGCATCCCTGTGAAGTGTGTGGTAAAGCTTTTAGACACGGAGGTCATTCAAATAAAAACAAAATAATCTGCACAAGTGAAACTCCCAAAACCTATAAACTACATGGGAAAATGTTTAGTAACATTTTCCCATGTAGTAAAGTGGAAAACACACAAGAGAAACTGTATTATTGTGAAGTGTGCGGTAAAGCTTTAAGATGTGGAGGTCATTCAATTAAAAACAAAATAATCCACACCAGTAAAACCCAAAATAAATGTATACTATATGCCAAAACATCTAGCAACCAAGCTAGTAAAGTGGAAAACACACAAGAGAAACTGTATACTTGTGAAGTGTGTGGTAAAGCATTTAAAGCATGTGACCGTTTGCCTTATCACCTTCAAAAACGCGGAGGAAAGAAGCCTTGTGGAAAAAGTTTCACCTGGAACACTTCAGCTTTACATATAAGGTCTCATACTGGTGAGAAACCACTTCCTTGTGAAGTGTGTGGTAAACATTTAAAATAAATTCCCGGTTTGAGTGATTCTAGTGATTTGTGTGATTAATCGCTTTAGAGAAGACTGCAGTGAATCATGTCACCGTAGGAAAACATGGCTGAAAACACCTTCATGTAACTGAATTAGCTGATAAATGAGCATCAGAGGGTCTGAAGTGGAGTCGTGTAATTTCTGATTAGATGTTTTTATTTCTTTTAATTTTAAAGTTTTGTCTTCAAATACACATTAATATAAAGCCAACAGGTAACAAATCGATAACAGGAGGTATAAAATTATGTATTTCAGCCAGAAATGAGAAAAAATCTGATCATTATGTTTCAAATTCTGCATTTTATAGAAAATAACAGTTTATTCATGTGAGTAGCAGTAGGTCATGACTTATATGGGAATTTATATTTTAAGTAAAAAGAAAATTGGACAGATGAAACAGTTCATTGTGGTGTCATAACTTTATCCAGCTGAACAGAAATTAAACTGAAGTTGTTATCTTTAACCAAAGAGGAGCGATCTAGAATCGCACACAGCTCCGGTGATTACAGCAGGAAACTAGAGATCAGGCTGACCTTTGACCTGAACCTTCAGAGCCACCCAGTTCTACAGGCCCTGATGTTGGATCAACCTTCCAGACCACTCAGGTCTTCTGGTTCTGGTCTACTCTGCATCCACAGAACCAGAACCAAACTTTGAGAAAAACTGGTAAACAGCTGAAACACTGAAATCCTTTAACTAAAGACTAAAAACCCACCTGCTTAGAGTTGCTTTGGAACCATAATAAATGGAACGTTACCTGGCATATTTGATCTGTATTGATGATTTTCAAGATGCCAGTTGACAAAATGTAATGTCCGTTATTGGATTTTCACTGTATGATGTTTTTGGGGGATTGTCACGATGTAAAGCTTTGATCCGCTGTGTTACTGAAATGTACTGTACAAATAAACTTCATTAAATAAAGCTTTGTACTCCCTGTACTGAAGAATGGTTTATGTCTTACTAAGTCTAGTTTATAAAAAAATGTTTCATTGACTTTCCTTTTTCCAGACCGCTTTTATTTATTTTTTTATTTTACTATTGGTCTCCCATTCTCCTTAATCCTATTCTTATCTCCCTCTTGCCCTTTGAACTTTTCGCCCCAGGTCTTCCTCTCTTTTTCTTTTCCTCTTTCACTTTCTTTTCCTTCTCTGTCTTCTGCATTTGAAATAAACCCAATGCAGGTTTTAATAGTCATGTATATGTAGGTGTGTGTTTAAAAATATGTATATTCCTCATTTTGCTTTTTTTTTTTTTACAGAGATAAAATAATTTGGAATGACGCCATGGTCATATTATGTTATGTGAAACATCATACTGGTTTTATGATATTCAGCTTCAGGTCTTCAATATTCACTGATTCTGAGTTTCATGCTGATTTCTCATAATTTCCCATCCCCTTCAGCACAGTACAGGGTTTTTGCTCATTTTTAAGAGTTTTGTGAAGTTTTTTAGATTCTTCCTGAATCTCTGCTGCCCTCATGTGGTGCTCAATAGACATTTAATGCTCCTTTCTAAAGAACAAATAGTTTTCATAACAGCAGCATTTCTGTTGGATCTTTTTCTGTTGGATCTTTTCTCTTTGTCTATTTTGCATACAGGTTTGTTCAAGTAGTGTTTAGGAAATTTAGATTTGAGTTTTTTTCAGTATTTCTATCCGTGGTGTGGATCTTTCAGGATGAGCAGCTTTCTGTGAAGCAGGAGACCAACACATTCAGGGTGACTACTGCTTTTAAAGAAATATCCCACAATGAATCAGAACTAAAGCAGATAACAGATAAAGGAGGAACCAGAACCTGTGCAGATTAAAGATGAACAGGAGGGTCTTTGTAGTTATACAGATGAAGATCAGCTTGTAGTGAAGCAGAAGACTGAAAGCGTCATGGTTACTTCAGCTAATTAGCAAACAACAACAGTGACCCAAAACCAAACAGAAACCAACTTTTATCTGCAAACTGCCCTGAAGCTGAGAACCAGCATCACCATAGAAGAAACCAGAAAGACTCAGAATCAAGTAAAGCTAAAGATCTGGAGACAATTTGAAACCTTATTCTTGTGATTTGTGTGAGAAGTCTTTCACTGAAAGGGTTCACATGGAAAGTCACCTTACAACTCCCAGATGAGAAACCTTAAACTTGTGATTTTGCTAAAAGTCTCTTTGTACAAGGTTTACTGTAAAACTCACACTGATAAAAAGCCTTTTTCTTGTGATATAGACTTTTTAGAAACAGCAGTAATTTGACTTGTCACAAAAGATCTCACTTGAGGGAAAAGTTTTTATTTATTTCAGTTTCGTGTATAAAGGCAGCAAGTAACAAGAATTACAATCAGGGAGTCAAAGTTCCACCTTTTATTTTGATTTGGGTCCAGATCTTCTGCGCAGTGAGGAGAAGAGCTGTGACACATTTAGTGAAGGTTTTAATGAATGAAATTCAGTCATCCTGGATCACTCTGCTACCTCTGTCCATTTCTCAAACTAACATTTTCATTCTGATTTTTACTATTCAGTTATTCTGATGCTGTATTTTGTTATTGTTTTGCTATATTTTTTTGTAAAGCATTATTTTGCAAAGTTTTCTCCAAATAAAGTTTTACTTTGTTTACATGAAGTGGTGTGTTTTTTTATCCTTTGCTTAAAATGTTTATATGCTTTTTTCTCTTTTGATATATGACATTTAAGATGATTTGAATCTTTCATACAGTTAAAATATTTTTACTAAATAAAGATTATGTGATTAAACATTTTCTGTACTTGAAGTCCTTTAAAAGAATCCAAATCATTATTTTTTAATAATGTTTTACTAAAGTCACAACAGGTTTAGTACAGGTTTGATAAGCTTTGATACATTCTTCAATATAAATGTGTTTCAGCACAAGAGTGTGTTATTGTAGGCAACTTGATTAAAACTTTAACACATTTACTGTTTTAAAACCCTGGTTTAATTTTTCTCAGTTCATATTGAGTTAATTCAGACACCAAAATCAGATGGAATGGAAACTAAAACACCTGGACTAAAATGTTTGCAGGTAGCATTGAAACTTTTCACAATAAAGCAAATTTTCATGTTTGCAGTGAGAATGCAGTCAAAATAAGGGAAGACAGATTCAAAATAGAGCAGGAAAGATTAGAACAGGAAGGGGAGAAACAAGAAACACTATTAAGATATGAACGTACTGGAGTCAACAGAAAACAACACAACACAGAAACTGGATCGAACAAATAAGTTACATTTAATCCTAATTTTATTGCATCTATTCCTCTGTAAAGGAAAACTAAACTGTTTTCACAGTCAGCTCTGTAAGAGAAAAACAACATTAATGCCTTTTGACATTACTCTGCCTCAGCAGATCAATACTTTTATGCCTTAATTATGTGATTTTTAATCATAGCATATATGGAGGCCTGGATTGATTTCACCTAAATATGACGACAGAAGACACATGGAGGAATTTAGGAAAATATATGTAATTTGATCAATATATACAGGAAGATTCAGAATGTAAAAGTATTAAAATTTTGGGTATTTTCTTATAACAGTTGAGTGATAAAATATTACTGACTACATGTGATGCGACACAAGAAGATCAGGAACAATTCGCCAGAGAAGTAGCAGAGAATAAGACAAAAAGCACCAATTTTTGGAAAGTGAGTTTTATTTTTTGTTAAATTTACTAGTTGCATGCTGGAATGAAGAAACCAGTTTAAAATTGTAAAAGTTTGAATTCAGCTTGTTTAAAAGTAAACTTCAGCTGTTTGTGAATAAATACAAAAAAGAAAAGGGTGGAGGTAAGAGTACACAGACTGCATGTGCATGGCTCACTTTATTTGTCATTAGTCCAGGGCTAGTGTGTGTGTGTGTGTGTGTGTGTGTGTGTGTGTGTGTGTGTGTGTGTGTGTGTGTGTGTGTGTGTGTGTGTGTTTTATTGTTTGCCTTTTATTGTTCTACATTAATGCTGACAATACGAGATCTAAAACGTCCGGAGAAATACAAACGTTTTATCCTCCAAGCGGAACCTTAAGAGCCACAACTGTTTCTGGGGGAATGTCCATGTGCTACTTCCGGCGGACGTAAACAATGAGGTGCTAACAGTATTAGCTTCAAGGCTTCCTCCTGTTTATCATCGGTTAGAAGACGACTTTTGCTGTGTGAGGTGAATATTTCAGTATTTGTAAGAACCCGGTCAGGAAACCCAAATCATCTCAGAACCCCGGTACCTTAAGCTTCCTGTTCTGAATGAACAGAGAATAAGATCAGGGAACTAGTTGATGTCGCGGATGAAGCAGGGCGCGACCGTGTTTTGTTCACAGCTCGATGATTTGCTTCGTTTTTCGCCGTTTGTCTTCGTTTAATCTGTCAGATATTTAACCGAGACTAAATAAAGAATTTGAATTGCTTGAACAAACTTAAGACCAGCGGCCTTCAAATAATAAACATGTAAACTAAAAGTTTTATCTACAGTCTGAGTTTCATGTTTAAAGCTGCGTTTAGACCTCCAACATGAAACAAATAGCTGAAACTCACACAGTCGTTCCTTCATGTACATAACAGACTTTAGCCACTATTTCAGTTTGGACTGTTGAAATGTAAAAACTTTAAAGTGAATTAAAATATTGGTATTTCAGCACTTGTTCTTGATTTCTGTTGTTTTTGTAGCGGAAATACCAGATAGAAGATACTAATATTTATAACAAGTTTAATCTGTGAATCTTATTTCAATCACTTCCTAATGGGTGGACAATTATTTTTCCAAATGGACGATGTGAAGAATTTGAAGGACATTAGATAAGAATGCAGGAGTCAAAAGGTGAAGCTAATTCAATGCTGAATAGAAAAATTAAGTGATTCTGTTTTCTTCCCTTATTTCCCCTTCAAAGCTCAGATAATATTAAACTCCCTCTCTAATTAATTTCTCTATGTTTTAACAATAACATCCTGACAGAGACCAGTTAGCTTCCAGGCTAACGGATAAGCTAACAGAGTACAAGAGGCAGCGAGAGTCGTTTTAAAGAACAGGTCAAAAGGTCTCAAGAATTACATGTTACATTGTTACCAAGAGAACCATGTTTTATGAACAGTTGCAGTAAATATTAGCCAGATCCTTCATCGACCGTCTCAGCTACAACATGTACATACCTTATTTATGACACGTCTGTTCTCCCGGTATGGTGATGCTGTCGATATATGTGTGTTTTTCTTTGTCTGTCTTTGGGTTGGAAAATCTTTACATAATGAATTGTGTGACATTGATATGGAGATCTATGCAAACAACTTGGCACTACCCAGAAGTCTCTGATACCTGAAAGTATTACTTCATTGTACTTGATTTTCTGGCAAAACACAATATAAATAATTTACAGATCAACTCTTTGTGAAGATCTTCATAAACACGTTTTACTGAATTGTTCTACTGTTCTTCATTCCCTCAGATCTTCCACAGCAACATGTCTGTTATCACTTGGAAGGTTCTTGATGGTGGCTCTCCCATGAATGAAGAGAGAAACAAAGTTGAACACAAGACAACAAGCACTATAAAAATAAAAGAGGAACCAGAACCACAGCATATTGTTGACAGGAAAGAGGAACTGAAATCTCAACCAATGAAAGAACAAGTTGAACATTTTATTGTTCAGGATGAAGGGCAGCTTTTAGTGACGCAGGAGACCAACAACACTATGGTGTCTCCTGCTGATGAGAACATATTCCACAATGAACCAGAACTACAGCCAGTAAAGGAGGAACCAGGACCTGTAGAGAATACAGAAGATGACGAACCTGAACTTATACAGATTAAAGAGGAACATCAGGATCACTGTTGTCATCAGGATGAAAAGCATCTTGACATAAACCAGGAAGCTGACATTTTTATAATGGCTCCTGCATGTGAGCAAAAGGACAGCCATGAACCGGAACCAAACAAGAACCAGCTCCCCTCTGCAAACCACCAAGAAGATGAGAACCAACATCAGCAAAAAAGCAACCAGGAAGACTCCGGATCAAGAAGAGACACAGATCTGCAGTCAGAGAAGAAACCTAAGAGCACCAGATATCACAGGGTCTTTGTGAACAATTCAAAACAAAATGGACATAAAACAAATTTGCCATCATGTGAAGTATGTGGGAAGTGTTTTGCAAAGCGCAAGTATGTGACTGTCCACATGAGAACTCACACAGGAGAGAAGCCGTATCCCTGTATATTTTGTGGTAAATCTTTTATTGACCATAGCACCAGAGCCAGACACACCAGAACACACACCGGCGTGAAGCCATATCCTTGTGATCTATGTGATAAATCATTCACACAACCCAATCACTTGGCTCATCACTTAAGAACTCACACAGGTGAGAAACCTTTCTCGTGTCTGACTTGTGGAAAAGATTTCAGCCAGCAGTCTAACCTAACTGTCCACATGAGAACTCATACAGGCGAGAAGCCTTACTATTGTAAGCTGTGTGATAAATCATTCATCCAGCCCAGTGGTTTGGCTCGCCACCTCAGAACCCACACAGGTGAGAAGCCTTTCTCTTGTCTAACCTGCGGGAAAGGTTTCATCCAGCAGTCTAATTTGACAGTTCACATGAGAACTCATAGGAATAAGAAGCCACCATTCACAGTCCAACAAAAGTCTAGTTCTTTTTTGAGTAGTGAGTAAAAATTACATTTGTTTCAATATTAAAGGAAAATGTCAATATCTGTCTATTCTCAAAGCAACAACCATCACCAGGAAAATGAACTGTAATATTCTGCTGCTCAGCTGAAGATTCAATGTTTCCAGAACCAAACCAGCTGAGGCAGCGTTTAGCGTCTATGCTCCTCAACATTTGATCCAACTTTTGTTTCTGTGAGATGTTGAGTTCTCTCTTTTTTAAAGCAAAATATTGAGGTTCTTGTTGAAGCACTTTAAATCCTCTTGTATGAATGTTGGAATAGAAATAAACTCACCAGTTTACTGTAGTGTTTACAAGGTTTACTTCATTTTAATTTATTGAACTGTTTTTATTTTCTTATTACTCAGCATTTGAGGTTTTTAACCTGAAATTTCATATTTAGAGAAAAGGGTTTTATTATCACTGTTCTTTTAAGTGATTTACATGTATTATTTTCACTGCTGTAAGATGGGAGATAATAAAAATTTTGTCTTATTTTCTTGTTTCTCTACAGTTTATATATATTTGTTTAATCAAATCATTTTTGTTTATTTTCAGACAAATATTCCTATTGTGTTTATGGGTGTAATTATGCACTTTGATTCCTTTCTGCATAAAATGTGAGTCCAAGGAAGTTTATCTCACCACAGAAAAATTCAGTTGACCTGAATTTACCTGTTAGAGGCGTGTTTCTGACGTTTGTTTCCTTCATGCGGTTTATCCAGGAGCCAGGAATAATGTCATTATTCTGAATTATAAACAAATAAAAACATTTGAGCAAAGTACTAAAGCATCTATATTAGTTTCTATCCTCAAACTATGAGAATGCTAAAGTGGTGAAAAGATGATCATCGACATTTGGCACTTTTACACTTGCTGGTTCATTATTTTCATATTTAGTGAGCTTTTCTGTTCTCTGTAATATATTAGATTATACTTTCTGAATTTTATTTATGAATGATGTACAAGTACCATTTTATTTATATTATTAAGAGGTTAAACATGCAGGTTGATGAATGTGCCTTTAGAATTTTAAGAAAAACGCAGTTTCATAGTATATTAGAGTATTTATGGGTCACAAGTAATTATTTGAGCATATAATCAACAATTTCAATAAAATAAAAACTTTCTTGCCTGGAAAAACATCAGAATTACTTGCAAAGCTTTTAAAAAAACCTTTTTAGGTGACATCAGTATTTTGGTAACAGGACGTTAAAAAATGCCGTTATCTTTAATATAAAAACCTAATTAAAAAAATGTAATGAACTCACCCGATATTGACCAATGCCCATTTTTAATAGGTATTTTCATATTACTATATTTATTTATTGTTTAATTGTTTCTAATCTGTCGTTTCAGCATGTTGTTCAGCATTTATCTTCAGAATATTTGAAATAATTTGAATTAAACGAAAAATAATTAAAGGCGGGGGCGGGAGGGGAGGGGTGGTAAAAGAGGAACTGAAGTGCAAAACTCTGTTTCTAGTGAACATTTCAGTGTGAGACTTCCGGCGGAAGTAAACAACAAGCCGCTAGCTGCGTTAGCTTCCAGACTTTCTTCTGTTTATCGTCGGTTTTTGTTGTGTGAACTGAATGTATCTGCGGTAACAAAACCTTCTTTTCATCGGAGAAATATTTAACATCAGCTCAGACTGCTGGATACCAGCTGGAAGGTATGCTGCACCTGAATCATCAGTTTTTGTTTGTGTAAAATATGTGTGGTAGTATTTTTAATGAAACATGTATCCATATATTGAGGTGGTTTGACAGAGATGTTTGTTTGCAAACCGTCTCAGACTTCAGGTTGTTCTGGTAGATGCTGCAAAAGTCGAAATCAGCAGCGACTTTGTGTTATTTGGTCTGCATGGTGGCATTAAACCTTAATACTGTGTGGGTTTGTAAAAAGAAATGAATGAATGTCCACCATCAAGAATGTGTAACACCGACTTCTGCCCGAAGGTCCGGACGCTACACCTCCACAAACCACTTTATGGCCACAGCAATGACCTTAAGTGCAGCTCATACAATCAATCCATATTGAAATTGATCCAACGGAAACTAAAGTCACCTTTCCACTGGATATTTTTTAAAATGCTCCAAAAAATGATTTGTATTGTCTAATAGCTAATAAAGCAAATGGATTATGGATAAGGACTGAAAATACTAAAGAATTTGAAAGAGAGCAGAACTGACACAAACCAAGAGAGAATAACTGGAATCAGCTACTCCTCTAATAATAATTGGTTTCCCCAAAAGTAATGCAGCCGTTTATGTCTTCTGGATTGGGATTCATAGATGATTACAGCTGAGAATAATCCTCCTAACAAGAGAAATGCATCCCATGCTGTTTAGTGGTGGTCCAAGTACTGAACCCTGCAGAACCCCATAGCTAACATTTTGTCAGGAGCTAAAGGCTAAAGACCCAAAGGGAACTGCACCCAATCTGGACAAGCTTGTGAGAGCCATATTTAAAATTCTAGAGTTTATTTTTCAAATCAAAACATCTAAAATGGCATAATGGGCGACTCCAACCTGACCAAAACCAAATTGCTTCTCTTGAACCAGTTCAACACTGGCTCTACTTGTACTGGCTTTGAACCAGTACAAGACCAAACAGAAAACTATTTGGTTCAGTTTTCTGAAACACGGTGGCACCGGTGGTAGGAGTCCGTCCTGTAACCAGTGGGTGGCTGGTTCCAACCCCTCTGTCCGTTTCCATCTTTGGGCGAGACACTTCACCCATCTTGCTTGCTGGTGGTCAGTAGCGTGGCAGCCTTTCCTCTGTCAGACTGGAACTTGTGGCTGCTGCCCAGTAGCTTGCCACCATCACGGTGTGAAACGCTTTGGGATCCTCTGGACATGATACAAGTGGAGGGCATTTCACAAAACAAAAAACATTAATCTCTTATTGTCCTTTATTTCTTCAGGCCTTCTTCAGCATCATGTCTGTTACTACATGGGAGGTTGATGCTGATCAGCTTCTTGTAGCTGAAAAGAAGACCTTAGTTGTTGAGAAAAAGATAAACGTTAGAGAAATAAAGGAACAGGACAAAGCAGAAACGCAAGAAGTGACCGAAATAAAACAGGAACCAGAACCTCAACCAGTCAAAGAAGAACCGGTTGAACAGTGGATCTTTCAGAATGAAGGGCAGGTTTTAGTGAAGCAGGAGGCCAACACCACTACAGTGACACCTGGTGACAATGAACCAGAACTGCAGCAGATGATTGAGACAAAAGAGGAACCAGAACCTGTAGAGATGAAGGAGGAGCAGGAGGAGCCAGACCCTGTGCAGATTAAGGAAGAACCACCAGAACGGGTTCAGATTAAAGAAGAACAGGAGGATATCTGCAGTGGTCAAGATGAAGAACAGCTTGTAATGAAGCACGAAATCAAGACTTTTATAATAACCTCAACTTGTGAGCAAAACGACAGTAGTGAACCAGTACTAAACAAAGACCAGCTGCTCTCTGAATACCACCCTGAATATGAGGGCCAGGAAGACTCAGGATCCAGTAGAGATAAAGACCTGAGGACAGAGAGGAGACCACAGGACACCAGAAATCACAGAGACAATATGGACAATTCAGAACCAAAAACACAAAACACTAATTTGTCCTCTTGTGAAGTATGTGGTAAATACTTCACTAAGCGTAAGTACTTGATGGACCACATGAGAACTCACACAGGGGAGAAGCCATATACTTGTAAATTGTGTGGTAAATCTTTTACTAACCACAGTAATAGAGCTAAACATCTGAGAACTCACACAGACGAGAAACCACATCCATGCGAACTGTGTGATAAATCTTTCAGACAGCCTAATGAGTTGGCTCGTCACTTTAGAACTCACACTGGTGAGAAACCTTTCTCTTGTCTGACTTGTGGAAAAGATTTCACCCAACAGTCTAACTTGACGGTGCACTTGAGATCTCACACAGGTGAGAAGCCATATTCATGTAACTTTTGTGGTAACACTTTCAGATATGGCGGTCAGTTGACTATTCATGTAAGAACCCACACAGGCGAGAGACCTTTCTCTTGTCTGACTTGTGGAAGAGCTTTCACCAAGCAAAGCGCCTTAACTGAGCATATGAGAACCCATACAGGAGAGAAGCCGTATCCCTGTAAGTTGTGTGATAAATCTTTTAGAAAAAGTAGTGCTTTGACTTATCACATGAGAACGCATACGAGTGAGAGGTCATGAATTATGAGATGCACTTTTTGTAGGAAGCAGTTATTTAGTTGTAAACTAAATAACTTTTTAACTAAAACCAACAAGCAAGGGGCAATTCAGTCCCTTTACTTTTTTGTTAAGTAAAACCTTTTGTATTTTGTACAGTTGTAACATTTGTTAACAAATTGATTAATGAATTTTTTCAGAGGTTTGTTACCTTCCTGTCTCCTGTACTTGGCAAAGATTTTTCAAATAAAAAAATACATTTGATGTCAAAAATTATATTCCACATTTATTAAGGCAAAGCACGTCTTCTTTAAAAAATATGCAATAGTTATGATTCTACCCATCAAATATCTGAATAGTTTGTCATCCAAATTCCAAAGCACTGAAGCCAGTCCTGTTTGTCCAGCCGTTCATCTGAATTTCTTTATCTGACATTGTGTTGATGCTGGTAATGTAATATAACAGCAGATTGAAATTAACAGCCTAAATTAAATGTTTTCACCAAACCATTCATAGACCTAAACATTCCTGTCTGCTAGTCCTGCACCGATTGCAGTTTTCTGGCCGATCACCGATTACCTTTTTTTTTTAAAAGCCAAACTTAACGATTCTGATACCATTTTTTTGTCTGAAATGTTGCTCAATATATGAAGAAAGTTGCTGAATTGGCAACAACAGGGTGACTATTGTTAACTGTACATGTGCAGACGTGACCTGGTCAGTCGGTCTGTCAGTCAAACTTCTCTCACGGGAGAAAAGAAACGTACAGCGGTTGATTTTTAGACTTTTGCTGAGGTTGATGACATCGCTGGATAAGATCGGCTCCACGTGTAAAAATCAGACGATCTGCCAAAATTAAGGAAATCGGCACCAATAAATCGTCTGGCAGATAAATTGAATTGAATTGAATGCTTTATATTAAAAAAACATCTAATTAATTATTAAAGTGAAGGATGTCTTTCGTAACCCTGATATTGTTGTTCCAGAATCTCTGTGAAGCAGCCAACGCCGGTTCAATGTCTGTATTTGACGTTGTGCCCACAGATATTAATTATTCACAACATAATTCAATGTTAAGCTTTGTGATGCTATTGGCCAGATATTTAATTTTATTAGAACGTTAAACTAAAGTTCCTCCTACTCATCAAAATATCATTAGGAATGTAAAGCACCATTAGAACAAATAAGCAAAGAACAAATGTTCTATTCAATGTGGCTACTTTTCATTGCTTATTATAGTAAATACATTTGAACAGATCAAATTTTACATGTTTGGTTTCATACTGATTCTCTGTAATATGTGTGGGGGTTTTTTGCATGTACTTTTCTTGTTTAATTGGACAAAACAAGAAACTGTTAACTAACTGTAACCTTTCTGATGAAAAACAGTTCAGTTATTATGGGTCAATCTAGGAGGTTGCAGATATCTGCATTAATAATATCTAACCTTTGTGAATTATTCATAAATATTCATAAAATGCTTCATTCTAATATAAACTTATATATTTATATTAAAACTTATATTAAAATTATATAATATAATTTTTTTGCCAGTTTGTTGATTCTTGCGTTGTGTGTTTAATTGTGAGACAGTTATTTTTTGTTTTTGGGCATGTGCACCGACTGATGGCACCCTTTGAATTTCGTTGTCCTTGTGACAATGACAATAAAGATTTATCTTATCTTATCTAAAATCCGCCAGCTGCAGCTGATCCAGACGCTGCTGCTGGTGTTCTGACTAAAACCAGGAAGATGGAGCACACCACCCTACACTGGCTCCCTGCAACTCACAGAATAGACTTTAAAATACTGGTGCTAGTTTATAAATCACTGAATGACTTAGAACCACAATACATTAAAGACGTTCTGTTGTTGTATCAACCTTACGGACCTCCCAGGTCTTCTGGTTCTGGTTCTGGTCAGCATCCAGAATCAAACCTGGGGAAGCAGCATTCAGCGTCTATGCACCAGAAATCTTGATCAAACTTCCAGAAAACTGCAAAACACAGAGCTCCTAAAACCCACCTGAGTTGCTGTTGAAACTTTACAAATGAAACATCGACCAACATTTTGATGTGTGTTGGTGACTTTTGATGACGGCAGTCTTCAAAATGTAATGTTTGATGGTTTCACAACTGTATGATGTTTTATGAATTTTTTATGTTTTTGACATAAAGCACTTTGAACTGCCTTGTTGCTGAAATGTGCTATACAAATAAACTTGATTGATTGATTGGTTAATTGATCAGGACTCTGTTCACATCTGGTATGTCTGGTCAGTCATAATAGGGTGATTAATTTTAGCGTTTTGTGTGTTTTTATGGTGCTGTTCCAAATGTAGCCAGCTGTGCATGCTGCAGCTAAAAGCTAATGAATTCAGACTATTAAAACTTAGAGATTGTTTTAACCATCCATAGACCAATAATGTTGAGCTTATCTCTTAAATTAAAACACAGTTCAAACTTCTCGTGAAATAAATCTGGTTTATAATTCATGAATTTGTGATTTATTAATAATACTTGTATTATTCTACCTTTGGCTGGTTTGATCTATTTTATTGACTCTTCATATTTTAATTATTAGGCTGTTTTGGTCTGTATTGTGAATCTTTTACTTTTATCTCTTTTTAAAGAGATTTAAAGGCCATGCATATTGTTTGCCTTGAAGAATTGCATAAGCAGGGATCAGAAAGATTTATTGCATAACAATTTTAAAGAATGCAATATTATATTGTATAAGCATTTTATTTAAAGGACAAGACATACAGGGCGGCAGTAATGTGTATTCTGTATCATTATCATCATTGTTTCTTTTTCAGGGGCTTTAGAAAAAACAAAATGCTGTACATGTGTATCCAGCTAATTTGGACACACCAGAGCAAATCTGCTACTGAAGAAGTTCATGAACCGAGACTATCAGGTTTTTGATCCACAGATCTTAGAGAAATACTTGGGATGTGTGTCTGTAAAAGCTCAGTGCCGGACCTTTTAAAATAAAACCAAAATCTCAAAAACAGTTCTGAAAGAAACAGGCAGTCAATGAAGGGAATATGAAAAATAAATTAAACTGATAAGATAAATTGATCTTTTTATTGTTCCACACAGGATTCTTTAAACATTATATCTTGTCTTTGCTTTTACTGTGCTGTTCTTCGATGGAGAACCTGTTTGTTTTGTTCATTTTGTTCAATAAAGGTTTTTTAAAAAGTAGACGAAGACGACATCCGGCGGAAGTAAAACACAATGCGCTAACAACGTTAGCTTACAAGTTTCTTTGTGTTTATCGTCGGTTAAAAAACGATTTTTGCTTTGTTGGATTAATATTTCAGTGTCTACAGTAAAATATCTTCGGTTAATCATCTGAGAGAATTCATCAGAAATCGACTAACTGCTGCTGCTGGGGAAATATTCATCAATATCGATCCTCAGCTCAGACTGCTGGATACAACTGGAAACTCCAAGTCATCTCGGAACCTCCAGGTATGTTAACTGCACGGCTCTGGATAAAATAAAATGAAATACAGAGAATATTATCAGGGAACTAGTTCTCACCGCGGAGGAAGCAGGACATGCCCGGGTTTTGTTTACATCTCGATGGTTTGCTTTATTCGTCACTGTTTGTGTTTTCGGGCTGTTTTGTTAGGAGTTGGAGTTTGGAGTTTATTTCGGTCTTAATGGGATTATTTTTGTTGTTTGGTGATGTAAAACATAGAAGAGAGTTACAGAAGGAGTGTAATCTTGTAATGTCTGCATGATTCTGGCCATCTGTAGTTCAACTACCGCTTCGTCAGGACTCTTCTGTGATTCCTGGTATAAACAGCGCAGTGAACAAGTATTTGTTGCTACCCTTTATAATTTCAGCTAATCAATCAAATAATATCGAAAATAATAAGAGTAAGTAAAACGTACAGTTATAAAATTATTTTATAGAGCTTTGGAACGTGACGTCACTGCTCTAGGCGTAGGGATATGAGCGCCATCTTGTATGGCCATAAACACAACTGAGAGAAACGACTGTCTCACAGATATTTTGAATATAAGTTACTTAAAATTATTTAGCAATGGTTCAAACTTGCTGCGTTATTGGCTGTAATGTCCGATCACACGACCGAAAAGGTAAAAAGATGGAAAACGGACTTTCGTTTCACTGTTTTCCTGCCTGGAAACAACGCGAGGGGGCTAAGCTATCGGAGCTAACAAAAAGGAGACGAATGGCCTGGATATCAGCGGTGAGACGTCCTGATATCACGTTCTCCAACATCCCAAGATATCTAAAAGTTTGCTCCAGACATTTCCATTCTGGTGAGTCTCTAAATTCGCTTTGTTGCTGTTGTGTCATAATGTTTTGCTGTGATTTTGTCCGGGTGACTCATGTTCAGTTACGTTGAGTTCATTTAAGTGGGTCAACCTGGTTTAAGTCGGGCTGATATTTTTTATGTAGCATAGTCCGTGTTTTGACAGTGGATATTTGGGTTATTCCATTTTTACAAAGTAAACTATTGAAGTTTTCTAGTGTTATAATTTACAGTATTAATACTGATGTGTGTTCCGATATGCCCTCTTCAAGGCAAACCGGCCTATGAAATGTATGAGCTCAATCCAGACTGGTTTCCAACGCTGAATCTGGGTCACTGCGAGGGAAAAGCCACAACATCCGACCGACATGCGCGTCAATTAAAGAGGCCATACAGCAGCGCAGTTGAAGGCCAGGCAGCAAAGACCATGGTAGATCAACAAGTTACAGAATCACCAGAAGAGGTAAATAATGAAAACACAGTAGCGGAGGCTGTAGAAGAGGAGCGAGTTTGACAGGCTGATGAGGGAAACCCAGGAGAGGAGCTCAGCAAGGCTGCAAACTCTGGAGAGCAACATGAACCAGCAGCAAAAAGGCAACAAATAGAATGTCACTTGTGTGAGAAGAGAAGAAATAAACCGCCTGTTACAGGAGAACCGGGAGCTCAGGTCACAGCTGAATAAAAAACAGCTGGACACAGATTATCTCAAGGATGACACAAAAAAAGTAAAATATATAGGACTTCCTTGCTTTGTCATTTTGTTATCATTGTTTAACACCGTTAGGCCTTTTCTGCCAGCATCAACAAATCTTTCCCAGTTTCAAATGGTTTTACTTGCATTAATGCGTCTCAGACTTGATCTACCTGTTCAGCATCTTTGCCATCTTTTTAATGTGTCACATAAAACTCTGTCTAGTGCCTTTGCTGACACCCTTGATGTGTTATAATCACTCCTTGGTAAGCTGGCCTGAGAGGCATCGCTTACAAGCTACAATGCCTCCTCAGTTTTGGGAAACATTTGGAAAACGTGTAGCAATTATTGTTGACTGTTTTGAATTAGGCACAGAAAGACCCTCAAATTTAAAAGCACGAGCGCCAATTCTTCCCCCGATACAAAGGCAGACACACTATGAAATACCTTATTGGTATAACACCACATGGGTCAATTTATTTTATTTCTAAGGGATGGGGCGGGCGTGCATCAGACAAGCACATAACAGAAAACTGGTCTTCTCTCCAATGTATTACCTGGGGACGTTGTTAGCGGACAGAGGCTTTGATATTAAAGACAGTGTAGGAAAGATGTGTGCTGAGGTTAAAATGCCGTCATTCACTAAAGGGAGATGTCAACTGGATGCTAAAGATGTCGAAGACACACGAGCTTTAGCTCACCTCAGAATTCATGTGGAAAGAGTGATCGGTTGCATGAGGAACAAATACAAAATGTTACACAGAACTACACCAATTAAGTTGCTGCTTACATGTGAGGGTGAAGAGGTGACACGTCTTGACAAGATTGTGTATGTGTGCTGCAGCTTGGTGAACATGTGTTCTAGTGTGGCTGTGAAACCTCATGCAAATGAAACCTGCACATGTTAATATGAAACTGCAAAGCTGCACTGATATTAATTAAAATGCAGATTGAAAAAAGAGATTTTCTGCACTCATTCTTTTGAAATATTTGTACAGTCGGTACTGTTTTATGTAAAATGTAGATGGTAAAAAAGAAAATTGCATTTGTTCCATTCATGATTTTGTATTGAAATATGTGTAGAATTGAATAATAACATGGAAGTGGCTGTTTTCTCATTTAATAATTTAATGTGGTAAACGGGAAACATTTGATTCAAGCACTTCACAGGTGATGAATTACATTTTAAGTAAAAATTTTATTAAAATATTTCATATAATAAATATACATGGAGTGAAATAGATTACATTTTTAAATAAACATATTATGTGATTAAAGTAAACGCTTATATAATCAGACAGTTTGCAGTAAATTTCATGTAATAAGTAAACCAGATGAAAGCCCAGCTTTAAATATTTGATGTGTAATTAAACATTTCAGAGTGAACAATAAAGGTGACAAGTAAAAGTTATGAAATAAATCATATTTCAAGTAAATAATTGTTGTATTTCACATATTTCAGGTAAGAAGTGAACATGTAATGAAATAGATCCTGTCCTAGAATTTTATGTAAGTGAACATTACAGGTAACAAATGTGACGACTATGTGAGGTAATACATTTTATAGAAAAATTGCTACACAAAAATAAGTGCAAATATTAGACTAACAGCATGATTTACATGGGTTAGACTGTGTCTGCCTTGAAGCTGGAGTATATTTGTGCTCTGAGAAATATCTACCTACAAGCTCTGGAAGGGAAATATTTCTAAAGCTTTGTGCTTTTTGTAGACGTCGTTCCCAGAATTCCTGATCTGGAAAGACACGGAGACGGCCATGTCTTTCTGGGTCCACATAACAAGGTCACAGCGGTTTGATTCTGTCACAAAAATCTCAGTTTGTATCTGTGTGTAGTAAGGATGATGTTTCTTCAGCTGAAGTTCATTGCCAGACAGCTGAAGGCAAAAGTTTTAGTTGTTTGCATCCACAGCCTGCTGGATGCAGGATGTCCTGTATTTGTAAGGACACTTTATCTCAAGACAGCCATTCCCACAGCAGTCACACCTTGTGAGTCCATCAGCAGATGCTCCCAGTTCAGGGAAGTCAGTGTTTATGATGAAACCACATCATTATAACTTTAACTTTTAGATTTTTGTGACAAGCTCTAATTTTAATGTTTTGTGCATCACCCTCAAGATTCCTACTCCATTTTGTTTGCACTGGAGACACTGTAGGTGTTGCACACCTGTTTTACAACTGTTAGTGCTGGGCTTTCCAAACAGGTGGCAAACACAGCATGCATAGTGGAAGCTGTAACTCGCCCAGCTCGACATTCATACCAGGCAGAAGACTTGTGCTTTTCAATAGCTTCTGCCTGCTCACCAGTTACTATTGCAGCTTCTTTGTATTTTTCACAGCAAGTCATTGAACTGTATGTTTTAGTTGTACAGAGACGCAAGGGGCTGAGGTAACATAACTGACTGCTCTGCTTTGTGTGTGAATAGTGTGTAATATTTCTCCATTGCGGACAAACCAACAGCCTTACTGTGAACTAACAGTGTGTCAAGCAGAGGATCCAAATCTTCCAGATATGCAGGTGGGATTTTTCTTTTTTGTGGATGGCTGCTTCTGGCTGGTGTTGAGACTTCAGCATGGATTTTTTTTGTCAAGTATCTTCTTTTGAGAAGCTGAAGTACTGTAGTCAATTATATGGCCAACTTCTGGGTGAATCTTTGTCAGATTGCCAGGTAATATCCAGCATGCTGGCTCATCTGTAGCAGTTTTTGTGCCTCGTATCCTCACTGTTGCTTCCACTTTAAAAAGTACGGCACCTATACGGGTGCAGGTCTCTTCTAGTTTTTTTTTGTTGTTCAGCCAGAGAAGTTTTACAGAATCTGAGCTGCGTGCTACGTCAGTGTTTTGTTGTGTTGTGTCAGTAGTCGGTTAAAACGTCGTAGCTCTGGAAGAAGAAACTTCGTAATGCCCCCCCACCCCCAAAGAAATACGCACATCATGGGCAAATAAAGTTGCCGAAACTGAAGAAGAGTCAGTTTCGTGAGTGCAACACTATTTGTGTGTTGGGTTTCCGTCCATCCGTTTTCTAACACGCTTATCGCGAGAGGTGCTGATGTATCTCCAGCGGTCGCATATTTAGGTTTATATTGTACATATTTCATACTTTATTTGCAGTTTTTCCAACTGGACTTTCTTTCATTGTACATGTCTAAATGACAAATTAATTCTAAGTCTTTCTTTCTTGTTAGACGAGCTGAAAGGAGGTAAAAATGAGGTGGAACTGCCGTAATTTAATTCAAACTTGGAGCTTCGCAAATCAGTTAGTACTTTAATAATAACGCGTTCACACTTTTTAGTACTCGTACCAAGCAACATTCTGATTGATTGTAGAATAATGTACAATAAGAATGTATATAAAATTAAGGAGCTCAGTACTTTTGTTCGAACCACAACATATTTGCAATCCGGGGGGTAAAAATGTCCAAATCATGTCCCCAGCCATTCGTAAACTGGACGTGTGCCTCCATTGACTTATAATTCTTGAACTGATTCGCCATGTAAGCACTGACACCACAGACCAGGTATGCAAATATGTCTGGGAAGGTCAAATGAGGTAAATGATCAGGGTCTCTGCTCCAACTTTTTATTTCAAACAGGTCAATATGTCCAATTTTAGCTCTTTTTTCCATGTAGCGTTTTTTGGCTGCTGGGAGAAGCTTTTTGCAGTATAGCAAACATTTTATCAAACTGCTTTTTCAGCATTATGGAAGAGGAGAATACAGCGGTAACACGATAAAAACACCGGAAAAAGTTTGTCTTGGTCTGTGGCCATACAAGATGGCGCCGAGCGACGTAAACATCACATGCAGTGACGTCAGTTCCTAAAGAGTTTTAGGATATTTATACACTGAAATCCTTTACAGACTTCATCTAATGGGTTTTTACAGAAATGTCATTAATGTTCTGCTGTTCTTCCCTCAGGTTTTCCACGGCATCATGTCTGTTACTTCAGAGGTTCCAGTTGATGATCTTCTCATAAACAAAGAGAGACGAATAAAAGAGGAAGAGGAGGAACCAGAACCACGGCCAAATAAAGCAGAAAAAATCCAGCTGTGGGTCGTTCAGGATGACGGACAGCTCATCTTAAAGCGGGAGACCAGCACCTCTACAGCAACTCGTGTTTATGAGGAAATGTGCCACAGTGAACCAGAACTGGAGCAGATGATGGAGACAAAAGAGGAACCAGAACCTGTAGAGATTAAAAAGGAACCAGAAGATCCAGAACCTGTGAGGATTAAAGAGGAAGAGGAGGATTGCAATCAGGTTAAATATCATCTTGTAGTGAAGGAAGAGCCTGAATCCTTCATGGTGACTCCAACTAATGATCAAAATCACAACAGTGAACCAGAACCAGACAAGAACCAGCCTGAAGATGGAAGCAACCAGAACGACTCAGGATCCAGTAGAAATCACGGCGACAATGTGGACAATTCAGAACTACAAGGGCAAGAATCCGATTTTCACCAGTGTAACATTTGTGGTAAACGTTTCACTAAGCCTTACTACTTAACTGCTCACTTGAAAACCCACATGAAGGATAAGCCGTATTGTAAAATATGTGATAAATATTTTACCAGGCGATCGTATTTGACGGTTCACATGAGGAACCACTCAGATGGACCTGTACAGAAACTATTTCCTTGTGAGCTTTGTGAAAAGTCTTTCAAACGGAGTAGTCATTTAGCGTCTCACCTCAGAACTCACACAGGTGAAAAGCAGCTGCCTTGTAATATGTGTGATAAATCTTTTACAAAGAGAAGTAATTTATTATCTCATCTCAGAACTCACACAGGTGAACAACCATATCATTGTGAGCTTTGCGATAGATCTTTTAAACATGGTAGTAATTTATTGCGTCACCTCAGAACTCACACAGGGGAGAAGCCATACCTTTGTGAACTGTGTGACAGATCTTTCACACAGAAAGCCTGTTTAGACGATCACCTGAGAACTCACACCCGGGAGAGACCGTTTAGTTGTGGGTCCTGTGATAAATCTTTCATACATCATAGTGATCTGACCTGCCATATGAGAATTCACACAGGTGAGAAACCATATTCTTGTAAGCAGTGTGATCAAACTTTCAGATGGAGAAAAAGTTTAGTTCTTCACCTTAAAACTCATACAGATGCGACTGATAAAAAGCCTTAGCTAGCTCCTGCTAAACAGTCAGTACTTGCTAACTCTGCTAAAGGTGTCCACCCCATTACTCCTGTTTGTTCGTGAAGGAATTAGCAGCAATATAATAATGTGAGGAAAAGTGAACAAACAGTGAATCTGATTGGATCCATGTATATAGTGTAGAAAATAATGTTAGAACAAAGTGATCTTTGATTCTTTTCCCAGTGGGAACATTTCTGAGCAGCCTTAGAAAGAACCTGGTGGAACTGGTTTTTCATCAGGACTCTGACAGTAGAGCACATCACTCACACTGATATACACTTAATGATTTATCCAATTTTGGAACAGCTTTTCTAAATCAAGGTTAAAATCCCATTTGTTTAGAATTGTGTTTTATTAATACAAACTGGAAAATGGATTTATTTGAGTTTTTATTACAATATTTTGTGATTTTGATGAAGATGTATAATGTTTGTTTTCATTGTGTACAGAATCCTGACCTGCCTTGTCTTTTCTTGCTTCATGTTTATTTGGGACTTAAAATGGAGCTGAATTTCTTTAGAGTAAAAATATTTGTGTCCAATCTGTCTGCTTAATTTTTTCTTTTTTTTCTTCTAGTTAGAAGAAACTGTAGCAAAAGTTCTTACAAATATTTTTAAAATCAGTGATTTTGATTGCAAAAAATTACAAAAAGAATTGTAAAATCCAAAAGACACTGATTATAATTTATCACTGCTTTCTGTCTTTCCTTTGTTGCAGTGGTTGGACCAGATTGTAACACAATTAATTACAGATACACATTAATATGTTATGGATGTATACTATTTGTATTATGGATTTTTTGCAGAATTTAAAAACCTAATCCATAGCAGTAATAAACATCCATTTTTAGCTGGACATGACTGTAGTTTGTTAGTTAAATGCTAAAGTCATTCTTAAAGTTGGCTGATTAAATTGGGAGAAAATATATTTTTATATGTGGAGCAAGAATCGTGTCAACTTAGAGAAAATGTTTGTATTCAGAGGAGAAACTTTAATTGTGATCAAAATTTCAGTAGATTAGAAATTAAAAGTGTCAAACAAGTTAAAGGAACAATATCAGAAACAAAGAGAAGAAAAGATGGTTTTAAAACATCCATTGAAATGATAAGTGAGGATTTAGTCAGTTGTTACATTTTTAAATGTATTATTTATCTATTTTTAAATTAGATGTTTTGTCGACGCTCATTGCCAGTTCGTGGCAGTAATGCACCATTTATTTCTTTGCCAGCCTTCACTACCTGCCACAAGAAGAAGAACGTAAATCTTGCTATGACTTCCAGGCATCCTTCTTGTTACCTTCGGTTATAAAGCGGTTTTTGCCGTGTGACCTGAATATTTCAGCGTCTGCAGTAACAATATCTTCGGTTAATCATCAGAGAGCGACTAACTGCTGCTGTTGGAGGAATATTTAAAAACATTTTCCATTAGGAGGAAGAGATCAGAGATCAGTCTTCAGCTGAGGAACAGCTGGAAAACCCAAAGCATCCGTCCTCGATGCAGCCGTCACGGCATCGAGTCCTGACCCTTTGACCTTTGCTGCATGTCTCCCCCCTCACACCCACTTTCTGAAATAAAGGCCAAATTAATAGTTTTCTTTCTGGTTGTTTTTGATTTATACAGAGCCCCGACTCAGCGATAGCTGTACCCAAGATGTGGTGATGTGTTTATGCAAATAAAACTCAACTATCTGCATAATTCTCATCGATAGTTGTGTGAGTGTCATGGTTTCTTTTCCTGTGTCTCTATGTTGCCCTGTGATTGGCTGCAACATGTCCATGGTTCACTTCACCTCTTGCCTAATGACCAGTGGAGAGAAACAAGCTCCTCTGTAAGGATGATGACAAGATGAATTCACTTAGACAAACTTTTGTTCACAAACACAGAAACGTTTTAGATGAATTGTACTTTGCTCAACCATACTTATTGTCTCCCCTTTTTTCTGGAAGTTTTTCAGTCATTCTTTCAAATCTAGGATATTTATGCATAACATAATGAATACCGCATTATGGTATAGAATAAACAGTTATTAACTTTTAAAAATAACTGTTTAAATATATGTATTTAAAAGTTTTATTCAAAATAAAGGAGGTTTTAGTCTATCGTATTTATTACCAAGGTTTCATTTTTGCAGTGAGGGGAGACTGTATTATTATTTTAATTATTTTAATTTTTGGGAAAAGCGATTTTGGCAAAACAGCCTTTTCTGTTTGACCTGCTACTGAATGGAACCTCATTCCAGGATCATCAACATTTTAAATAAATATAGCACATTTATGGTACAGGAAAATAAATAGTTTATTATATAATTAGATTTTGCTCTGCTGTCTTATGTGTGTTTATTGTATATGTATGTTTGTCTGATAGTTGGTTCATGTATTTTAGCTTTAACGTACTAAGTAGTAAAGTGTTTTTTACTAAGTGTATTGTAATTGTTATTTTGTTCATTTAAATATGTAATTTTGCTCTTATTCTTTTAAGGAGACTTGTACCATTTGTCTGGGGACTGCAGATGAGAAACAGCCTTCTGGCTAACTGGTATTTTTACAGAAATGTAAATAATATGCACCTGTAAAAAAATTAAATAAAAATTAATTTTATGTAAGAAATCCTGTTGCATGTTTGGCTCATATCCAAAATAAAATAAATCATCGGATGAAAACCCAAATGTTTAGAGCTGGAGGCGGAACTCAAAGGATGGAATCTGTTTCTAGTGCAAATCTCCATGTGAGACTTCCGGCGGAAGTAAACCAGAAGGCGCTAGCAGCGTTAGCTCCCAGGATTCATTTGAATATCTTTGGTTAGAAGATGGTTTTTACTGCGTGAACTGAAAATGTCAGTGTCTGCAAAAACAAAACCTTCTTTTCATCATGAGAGAAAATTCATCAGAGTCCAACTGAAATACTGAAGAACATTAATTTGAATGGAAATGCCTGATTTCATGTGAAACGTCTGAGTGTCCTGATGTCATCATTCGGAGGAGGAAATCGATCATCAGCTCAGACTGTCGGATGTTGGCTGGAAAACCCAAATTATTTCGGAACCTCCCGGTACGTTCAGTGTGCGGTTCTGAATGAGCAGGGTCAGGGGACTAGTTGACACCGCGGAGGAAGTAGACATGTGTGATTTGGTTTGCTTCGTTCATCACTCTTTGTGTTTTTGACCTGAATCTTTTAGCAGTTGTTTGGGGTTTAATTCGGGCTGAATGTCTTCATGTTTGTAGTTTTCTTTGTGTAAAACGCAGAGCTGGGCTGCAGCACCAGAAGAATCGGTGTTTGTGACCTTTGACCCTCCGGGTTTCCTGACGTCACTGTGGCTGTAAAATCAGACCGTGGCTGGACGACGTGTAAACATGGAGGACTGACAAAAGATTCGTGTTTCAGGGGGTTTGTCGGCTTTAATAAACACGATTCTAGCTGAGAAAACTTTGAACAGATTCAGATGTGGATTCTGAAGTGTTTTCATCCGGTCTGAATGGGTTTTCTACCTAACATCAGTCTGTTTAGTCACCCAAACAACACGATGCTTGCCTGGGTTTCTGATGACATTTGCAGCAATACCCAGAAGCTCCTGAGACCTAAAATGTTTAATTGAGACCCTTACAAAAAAATCCCATGAAAATCACATGTGATCACATGAAAACCACACATGTGGTTCATACAAATTTTTACATGTGAATGATGTGAATCACATGTGAAAGCACATGTATACGTGTGATTTTGGAACGTTTTGTGGTAAAATGACATGTGAGCACATGTGATTTTCATGGGATTTTTTGTAAGGGGAGATATCTTGCCTAGGTTTGCAATATTGTTTTTAAAAGCTATTTTATATGTTACAGTCAAGGACATTAATAAAATATTAATCCTTAAAGTTTTTCCAGATTATATTAAATGAGCTTTAAATATTTGCCATTAACGTTCTACTGGTCTTCACTCAGGTCTTGCGCAGCAACATGTCTGTTACTACTTCAGATGTTCTGGTTGATGATCAGAGACGGATAAAAGAGGAGCAGGAGGAACCAGAACCGGAGCAGGTGACTGAGAAAAAAGAGGAACCAGAACCGCAGCCAATCAAAGTAGAACAAATTCAACTGTTGATCTTTCAGGATGAAGAGCAGCTTTTAGTGAAACAGGAGAGCAGCACCTCAATGGTGACTGCTGCTGAGGAGGAAATATTCCACAATGACCCGGAACTGGAGCAGAGGATGGAGACAAAGCAGGAACCAGAACCTGTAGAGGTTAAAAAGGAACCAGAAGAATCAGAACCTGTGAAGACTCGAGAGGAAGAGGAGGATCTCCACAGAGATAAGGATGAAGATCATCTTACAGTGAAGCAGGAGCCTGAAATCATTATGGTTTCTCCAACAGACAGGAACCAGCTCCTCTCTGGAATCCAGGCTGAAGGTGAGAACCAAAGAAGCAACCAGAACGACTCAGGATCCAGTAGAGGTAAAGATCTTCAGCCAGAGCAGAAACCTCACGACTCCAGAAATCAGATGGACAATGAGGACAATTCAGAACTAGAAAGGCAAAAATCTGATTTGCCCCTGTGTAGCGTGTGTGGTAAACATTTCACTAAGCCTTACTACTTAACTGCTCACCTTAGAACTCACACAGGGGAGAAGCCACATCCTTGTGACATGTGTGATAAATCTTTTAGCACAAGAAGTAATTTAATACGTCACCTCAGAACACACACTGGTGAAAAACCATTTCCATGTGACATGTGTGATAGATCTTTTAGCACGAGAAGTATTTTAACTTGTCACCAAAGAACTCACACAGATGAAAGACCATTTCATTGTGAGTTGTGTGATAAACTTTTCAGACGCAACAGTCATTTAGCTGATCACCTTAAAACTCACACAGGTGAGAAGCCACATCCTTGCAAACTGTGCGGTAAATCGTTCATACAGAAAGTTAATTTGGCTGATCACCTGAGAACTCACAGAGCCGAGAAACTGTTTAGCTGTGAATGCTGTAATAAAAGTTTTGTACAGCATCGTGCTCTGATCTGCCATATGAGAATTCATACAGGTGAGAAACCGTATTCTTGTGAACTATGTGATAAATCTTTCAGATTGAGAAAAAGTCTAGTTTGTCACCTTAAAACTCACACAGGTGAGACTGGCAGAAAATCATAGCTGCTGCTAAAAGTTTAAATGTCTGCTAGTTCCACCAGAGGACATGTCATGTAGAACCAGTAAATCCAGAAAGCATCATCCCCATCACTCGTCTGTTTGCTTGTGAAGGAATTGGCTGTGATGTAATAATGTGAGGAATCGTGAACAAATGGTGGAGACAGACTGAAGATAACTCTTAGAGCAGAAACTCAGAACTAGTACTAATAAACTTTGCTGACTACACTTAATATCAGAAAATATGAAGAAAATGTACAAAAACTAATCAGGACTGCTGCTGAATGTATTTTCTACAATCATATCAATGTTTACTCTGATATCTATATATGTATAATCTTTGATTCTTATCTGCAGTTTCATTCATTTTGGAGTAATATCTGGTCCCAAAGCCTTAAAACAACCTGGTGTAACTTGTTACTCCTCTTCTTTCCTAACTTTTCACCGAAGCTAGAAAAGAATAACTCATCAACCCAGTTCTAAAATCCCTGTAGTGCAGAGAACAGACTTTAACATGGCTTAGCACCAAAATGACCTGTCGTCGTATCAACCGTCCATACCGCTCAGGTTTTCTGGGTCAAGTTCGCAGAACCAAACATGGAGCAACAGCATTCAGTTTTTATGCTCCACTAATCTGGAACAAACTTCCAGAAAACTGTCAAACTGCTGAGAAACTGAGTTCCTTTAAATCAAATGTAAAAGATTAGATTTGCCTTTGATTTATAACTGGAACGTAAATAGATTTTATTTCAGGATTTTACACTACATGTTTGATCATTTTGATATTTGAGAAAATGTAGCGATTGTTGCTTGTTTGTCATGAACTCGTAATAGTCGAACCTCTGTGCCATGTTTGCCGTGTTTACTGAACTGTTTGAACCACATATATGAGAAAACACTGAGGTATACTGCAGTGGGCGGAGTTTCACAGGAGCTCGGCTCAGTGGGTCTGCGTGAAAACAAACATCTGAAAACCATTTCAACAGGCGTCAACAATCTGCCTTCTGCAGAAATCTGGGTCATAAAAACTTCTGTCTCCCCAAAGCCTCTGCTTGGAATCCCCCAGTTTCAATGTTGTTTAAAGACAGGATAGGTTCAATATTCTGCTCTGCAGAATTGGGCTGTACTGACCCTTGCAAAGCATTACTTAATAAATAAGAATGCATAATTTTAGAGAAGCCTTTAATGGTTGACTTAAACCCAAAGTTAGCAATGCAACATCCTGGGACTCCATAAGAGTCACTAAACATTATTTGGCTCAGAATCAAGAGCAAGTTGCAAAATGGAGGATGACTATTAATGGGTTCTGTCTGGGAATCCTAGTTGGATAGGAGAGATGTAGGTCGTCAGAACCCAGAACTTTTTATCCTGTGAGTACTGATCAGGGTAAGACCAGCAAGGTCTGGATCTCAGCACTCATTGTGTTGCCTCTGAGTGTGGAGTCGTTTGGTGAGTGCCTTACGGTATTTATATACTCATGAATCAGTTAAAAATCTTTAGTATGTCTGTATTTATGTATGTAACAGGGAAGGTTTTATGTCTGGTGGACAAAGAGTCATGACCTTGGTGCCACCAATGGTAAAAGCTGCACTGCAAAACCTAATGTGTTTGTGCTAGCATTTGCATTTTTATTATTTCGTAAATGTTAAACTAATCTAATCCCTTTTCATTTTGTAGTCATGGGTGGTTAGTGCTAGCCAACGGTTACTCCAGTGAAAATATTAAAACAACCTGAATTGGCCAGTTTGAGTCACCACTGGTTCAGGTTTTACCTTTCTGATCGACGTTTCTGTGTGATGATGGATCATTTTACCTCAGCCCTCCTCAGGGTGTACCCCAGGGCTGTATTCTTGGTTCTTTTTTGTTCTCACTTTATGTTCTGCCACTGGGTTCTAGTGGCCCAGCAGTATCTCCACCTTGATTTTTTTTTTTCCTTTGGCCCCTTTAAAAAAAATCCACTGTCACAAATTCTGGGGTGAAATTGGAAACCTGCCAAATCAAGCCCCTTCGTTCCACTTGGAGACAGTAATCCACACTTTTATTACTTCATGTCTGGATTATTGTAACTCTCTTTTGATCAGCGTTAGTTTTGTTTGTCTTTGAATGGTCTTTGCCCTTGTCATTTGCCTTAACTACTTTACCTCTCTATGCCATCATGTGCGCTTTGATCATCTGCCCAGATAATTTTAGCAATCCTGAATACCTTTTAGAAATCCAGAGGAGACGGAGCCTTTTCAGCTCCTAAACTGTGGCATGAGCTGCTGCTAAAGGTGAGGCAGGAACCATCTCTTTCTGTTTTTAAAGCTCATTTAAAACACTTTTTCCTTTGGTTTATAACCAGGAGTGAAGTAGCATCTGTGTTTTAATGTTGTAGTCTTTACTTGTATTTCTGATGCTTTGATTTCTATTTTTTTGTAGTTGTCTTTTTTATTTTTTGTACATGTCTGTCAGCTGCTGTGTTGTATTTTATGTGCTTTAGAAATAAAGTGGCATTTATTTTATTGATAGTATTAAAAATATTTTTTGGACAATAATGCTGACGTGTGATGTTTTGTTTTTAGGACTATCCTATGTGTATAATTTTAACTTGTCCCAGTAACTTACTGGTAATATTTATTAGATTACTTTGTCCCTTGGCACTTTACACTAAAACATTAATTGCATTAATGGTCCTGGGTAAACTAACGATTCGGTGGACCTGTTGATGTTCTGCAGCGTTATTTGTCTTTTGAGTGTATGTCAGTGTAGTAATAATTAGAATTTTATTTTCAGGTCTTAGATTTTAATTGTTTATGTCTTCATGTCAGTTATAGCTTTGCTATTCTACTGCCATTGGGTGCCTTTCTGGATATTAATATAACTAATAATTAATAAATAAAGCTGCTAAACTTAATTACAGACTCCTCCAGTTTTTTCTGGAAACTTTATAAGTGATGTATTAATTGTTTTTCAGAAATACCTTAGAACTATATCTATCTATCTATCTATCTATCTATCTATCTATCTATCTATCTATCTATCTATCTATCTATCTATCTATCTATCTATCTATCTATCTATCTATCTATCTATCTATCTATCTATCTATCTATCTATCTATCTATCTATCTATCTATCTATCTATCTATCTATCTATCTATCTATCTATTTATCTATCTAGGTCCCTGTATTAAATAATTAAGACATTAGTATAAAAAAATATGTTTATGTTTGGATTATAACTCAAATACAGTAAATTAATAGTTGATAAAAATCCAAATGCTTAGATTCGGAACTCAAAAGATGTGAACTGTTTTGAGTGCAAATCTCCGTGTGGGACTTCCGGCGGAAGTAAACAAGAAGAAGCTAGTAGCGTTAGCTTCCAGGATTCCATCTGTATATGTTCGGCTAGAAAACGGTTATTGCTTTGTGGGCTGAATATTTCAGTGACTACATTAACGAAATCTTCGGTTCATCATCAGAGAGAATTAATCAGACCGACTTCCGGCTGCTGGAGAAAAATTCAACAGCACCGTCCATTAGGAGGAAGAGACGGAAACCCAAATCACCTGGGAACCTCCTGTCTGTTAAGGTTACGGTTCTGAATGAACTAACGCTGAGAAACAGAAAATATGATCAAGGAACTAGTTAATGCCGCGGAGGAAGCAGGAAATGTCCGAGTTATCAGCTCGATGGTTTGTTTTCTTCAGTACTGTTTGTGTTTGGAGTTTATTTCCAACTTTATTTATTTATTTAGTAGTTTTCATGGTGTTAAATACAACAGGGACAAAATGGGGGAGTAAAATGTTTTAAATCTATATAATCTATGTAACTTGTCTTTAGTTCGTTATGAATGTCTCTGCTGTGATCCACGGTACAAACATCGATTTTACATCGTTAACATTTGTTTTTGCTGCACTTTAATCTTCCAGATCATTAACAAAAAAAAAACATCTCAGGTCTCTATTCGACTGATGCACATAATTTACTCATAATTTCATTTCCTTTTGGGATTAATAAAGTATTTTTTAAATTTTAATTTAATTTGAATTATTACAATATTGTAATGGACTCAGAATAGAAAGACATGATCTTTTGATCTTTATTGTAGATTGAGATATTGTGATACTTTGTTAGAAAATACATCCCATTTAAGTAAATGGTTGTAAAGAAACTTTGTGCTTGTCTTCTAACGGCTGACAGTATTACTAGCCTTCCTGTAACAGCGATTTTTCTCTGCTTTAGCAGCAACAGCAGCAGCCTGAAAGACACCAGTTAGCCTCCAAGCTAACTGAGAACAAGAAGAAATGGGTCTCTTCTTAAGGAGGACAAAAAGGACACAGTAAATACTGGACATTTATTGGACTCTGAACCGCTACCAGCTCTTTCTGTAAGTAAACACGTGGTTCCAGGTCCTCAACCTGCCCACCTGCTGCTTCCTGCTGGACTTTGGATGTTTCCATCCAATGTCATGTCAGTTTGACAATATCAATGTCATATGTAGCTTCATGAGAACAACAGTAGGGCTGTTCAGGGGCTGAATGTTTCTGGAAACTTTCCTAACATTTTCTAGAAAAGTTCTATTCCAAATTAAAATTACAAATATTACATGGAAATTTTGAGTAATTTAAACAATTTTTGATATCCAAACTTTGCTTAAATTGCAAACAAATTTTATTTCATATTTTAATATATTGATATTGATGATTTACTTAGTCAACCATGGTAATAATTACAACCATCACTTTAAATGACAAATCTCACATTACTGTTTTCTCTTGATAAAAACATTTTATAGAAATGTAAACAATCTTCTGTTCTTCCTCTCAGATCCTCCAACGCATCATGTCTGTCACTACATGGGAGGTTCTGGAGGACAACTTTCTCATAACCAAAGAGAGAAACCTAATTATTGATTACAATACTCCAAACATTGCACAGATAAAAGAGGAAGAGGAGGAACCAGAACCTCAACAGATTTTTGAGAAAAAGGAGGAATCAAAGCCGGAACCAATCAAAGAAGAACTGGTTGACCTGAGGATCTCCCAGGATGAAGGGCGGGTTTTAGTGAAGCAGGAGACCAACACCTCTATGGTGTCTCCTGCTGATGAGGAAATATTGCACTATGAACCGGAACTGCAGCAGATGATGGAGACAAAGGAGGAACCAGAACCTGTACAGGTGAAAGAGGAACCAGAAGAACCAGAACCTGTGAAGATTAAAGAGGAGGAGGAGGATCAGCATGGAGGTCAGCTGGTGGAGAAGCAGGAGGTTGACACCTGTATGGTGACTCCTGCTGAGGAGCTAAAGGACAACAGAGAACCAAACAAGGACCAACTTGTTTTTGAGAACTGCCTTAAAGCCGAGGACCAGCATCAGCCAGGAATCAACCTGGGTGGAAACAACTCAAAACTAACAGCACCTAAACTAAACATACCATCCTGTGAAGTATGTGGCAAATGTTTCACCACATACAAGTACCTGACTGATCACGTAAGAACTCACACAGGTGAGAAACCATATCCTTGTGAACTGTGTGATAAATGCTTTGCTGATTGTAGTGCCAGGGCCAAACATATGAAAACCCACACAGGTAGGAAGCCTTATCACTGTCAAGTGTGCGGAAAATCATTCAGCCACTGTAGTAACTTAGCCAGACATATGAGAACACACACAGGGGAGAAGCCATATTCTTGTGAAGCGTGTGGTAAATCTTTTCGTCACTGTAATACAATGGCTCGACATATGAGAACCCACACAGGTGAAAAACCGTATACTTGTGAAGTGTGTGATAAATCCTTCATACAGCCCAGTGATTTGGCCCGTCACCTTAGAAGTCACACAGGTGAGAAGTCTTTCTCCTGTCTGACCTGCGGAAAAGGTTTCACAAGGCAATCCTCCTTGGCTGTGCACATGAGAACCCACACAGGGGAGAAACCCTACTCTTGTAAAATGTGTAGAAAGTCTTTTAGATATAGCAGCCATTTGAGTCGTCATGAGAACTCACACAGGTGAGAAGCTGTATTTATGTGCGGATATGGAAAGCAGTTTTGGATGTAAATCACATGCTTTTCATCTTCTGCTGATGAACAGTAAAGATATTATTTATAGATGATGCTATAAAAATGTCATTTTCAGAGAGGATCATTTGCATACACCGCTAACATCTATTAGTTTCGATGTTGGCGTCACAGACAGTTGACGATTATTTCAATAATTGATTAATCCTGATTAATTGAATAACTGTAAAGAGTACATTTACAACATCAGAAAATAATACTACACTATGTTATTTAACATTAGCAGTTACAGGAAGCATTTCCTTTTCTGCTCTTTTACTCACAGTTTTAAATCACATATTTTTATAAATGAGGACTGAATTCTCCCACACTTATTGGTTTGGTCCCCAAGTAATGAAGTTGAAATATCATTGCATTAATTATGTGTCTTACTGGAATGAACACTGTGGATATTAAAAATGCTGCAGTGGTATTAAGTATTTTTCTTAGTATTGATGTTGAGTTTGAAGCTTTAATATCTTGTCGACTCCACATCTGCCATTTAGTTTGTGTCTCTGCGTACGTAATAAAAGCAAAATGAAGTTCAAACAGTAAAGCAGTTCTAGATGTTTAATAAATAAACATGAACAAATGCTTTGTGGCTCATTTTATCCTTGAGTTTTTCAGTGATGAAATAAGCCAAACCTCAGATGGAATATTAAATAAATATTTACATTTTTCTGTATGATTTTTACATGTAAATATCTCAATATTTTAAATCATTTCCACATACTTTTATTTTGTATACAGAAATCATTGGTATTTAATGTATATTCTGCATCTGTTCCTATATATTATAAACCTGTTTATTGATGATTAAAATATATAAACACCTGTTTATTGTTGAACTGTGGCACTTTTGACCCTCATTAATAAAGTCTTGTCTTTTCTGCTGTCTTTATATTTCCCTTTAAATCAGACAGACTTTCTACAAATGTTATTTCACTAAGACCTGAAACAAAGTTATTTAAAAAATCATTACATGGTGAAGGAGAAGTTAGTATATTCCCCACACATGGATTCAAGTCTTTACATTATTATACCCTTCATCATAAGTTATGATGAAGGGTATAATTTCATCATAATTTACCCTTCATCATAAATTAACATGACTTGTGAAACAGGAACTTCAAAATACATAAAGAACAAAAAACCTTTATTCTAACATCTATATTATTCATTAATTTGATGTTTCAGTTGTAGAGTTGTCCTGCTTATAATGCCTGGAATATTTAACATGTTGACTTTTTCTACATGAATTGATTCTGTTTACTTATTTAAAATGTCCTGCAGTATAGAACATGTTTTCTTGATTGACCAAAGACTAATTCTTTATCATTTTCTTTGTAATTCACATTTGTCACATTTTTACTGTTTGAATGTTTTACAGAAGTGATTATTATAGCATTCGGTTTTTATTCTCCTCTAATATGAAACAAACTTCCAGAAAACTGCAAAACTGAGTTCCTTTAAATCACGGCTAAAACCCAGTTTGTTTAACTTCCTTTGGTTAATAATAACAGGAAAATTGATTAATTTTAGTCTGGATTACAACTTTTCTTTAATTTAAAAACTTTCTTGTGCCAATGTAATGTAAACATTGTTTTTTGCTTGTTTATTGTTATGTTTTATCACTTTGAACTTCCCTGTTGCTGAAAACGCCACAGAAACAAACAAACACTCCTGGCCGATAGGTGGCAGTAATGAACCAACAGGAACGGAAGGGATCAGAAGGTTTAAAACTAAACAGTTGGTACTAATCAGCTCTTCAGGAACTCGGTTTATCCATCATGTCTCCTCTTTGACTCTGGTTTTATTTGCCTCCTTCATTTACGGTCATTTCCTCCGTTTTAGCTGCAACAGACCAGTTAGAGACCAGTTAGAGACCAGTTAGCCTCCATGCTAACCGAGAAGCGAAGGAAAGCAGCTTCCTCTGGAGAACAGCTCTAAACGGTCTCAGGCGAAGAGTGTTGGGCATTTATTGGACGCTTCTCTGTTCCCAGCTGTTTTTCAGAAGAATAAAAACAAGTTAATAAGGTAAGAGAATCATCTTTAATCCGTTATGACCGTAAATATTTACTATTTACCGGAATGATCGTCTCCGCTTGTCCAGCATCCTGAGAGGGAAGCAGCGGACAGAGTGAGATTAGCTGGAGGTTAAATAATTTGATGCATAAGCACAAAAAATGAAGAGAAGATGCCTCATAGAAACAATACGTCAGCGCCGCCACCATCTTGTGAGTGGCAACGTTTCTTCAGGTAGCAACACAAGTCGGCTGGAAAACTACATTTCCACTGAGACCAGCTAATTTTGTAAATCAACAGAACAACATACATGCCAATAATTAGAGTTAGTCCACCATAAAACAATGTCCAATATAGAACATAGAAATATCTTTTATTGTTATTTTCTTTTTTTATTCTAAAGCAGCCTTGTTACGGTACTGTTTGGAAAATTATTTATGGTACATATTTCTGTTTTACCGCTATATGTTTCATTAAAGTTCAGTCTTTCTGTGTCAATATCTTACATTTACATTTCATTCAGAGTTGGTTGGTGCAGCTCTGTTTGGATGTGCTCAATAGTCCAGACCTTATAACTTCTCTGTCTAGTTTTGTTTTTAGATCTCATTAAATGTGTTTTACAGCGATGTTTTACTCTTTATGTCCTCAGGCCTTCCACAGCATCATGTCCATCACTACATGGGAGGTTCTGGCTGATAATCTTCTAATAACGAAAGAAAGGAACTCAATAGTTGATCACAAGATTTCAAATCCTGTAGAAATAAAACAGGAACCGGGAGAAACGGATCCACAACAGATCACTGAGACGAAAGAGGAACCAGAACCTCTGTCAATTAAAGAAGAACCGACTGAACTGGGGATCTTTCAGGATGATGGGCAGCTTTTACCGAAGCAGGAGAGCAACACCTCTACGGATATTCCTGCTGATGAGAAAATATTCCATAATGAGAAAGAACTGGAGCAGATGATGGAGACAAAGGAGGAACCAGAACTTATACAGATTAAAGAGGAGCAGGAAGATTTCTGCAGTGATCAGGATGGGAAGCAGATTGTACTAAAACAGGAACCTGTTGAGCTAAGGGACAGCAGTGAACCAGAACCAAACAAGAACCAGAACCTCTCTGGGATCCATCCTGAAGATGCGAACCGTCATGAACAAGGAAGCAAACAGGAAGACTCAGGACCCAGTAAAGATATCGATCTGGAGCTTCTGGACTTTCGAAATCACAGGGACAATGTGGACAGTTCAGAAACAGAACGTCATAAAAATGTTCCTTTTTGTGAAATATGTGGCAAATCCTTCACAAGACGTAAATACTTGATGTCTCACATGCAAACTCATACAGGAGAGAAGCCATATCCCTGTACACTCTGTGATAAATCATATAAGCGGAGTAGCGAGTTAGCACGTCACATAAAGGTTCACACAGGTGACAAACCCTACCCTTGTGAATTGTGCAGTAAATCTTTCAGACAGAGCAGTGAGTTGGCGGGTCACATGAGAACCCATACAGGTGAGAAGCTGCATGTGTGTAAGATGTGTGGTAAATCTTTCAGTGGCAGCAGTAGCATGGCTCGGCACATGAGAACTCACACTGGAGAGAAACCATTTGCTTGCAAAGTGTGTGGTAAGTCTTTTGCTTTTATTAGTCGTTTGAATGTTCACACAAGAATCCACACAGGAGAAAGACCATATTCTTGTGAAGTCTGTGGGAAGTCCTTTGGGAAAAACTGTCATTTAACTATTCATATGAGAACGCACACAGGCGAGAAGCCATATTCCTGTGAAGTTTGCGGTAAATCGTTTAGTGAATGTAGCAGAGTGGCCAGACATATGAGGAGTCATACACATGAGAAGCCGTATGCTTGCAAAGTTTGTGGTAACTCCTTCCGGTACGGCAGCAATTTGACTGAACACATGATAACTCATACAGGCGAAACGCCCTACTCCTGTAAGGTGTGTGGTAAATCCTTTACTGAATGTGGTAGCATGGGCAGACATATGAGAACTCACAAAGCAGAGGAGAGATATTTTTCACCTGAAGCAGAATAGTCAACACATGGGCACGTGCTTTTGAGACTGTCATAGTTGCACATCTTTCATACACTGTGCAGACCGCAGTTTGACCCGGGCCTGAAAGGCCACAATGTAAGATGGTTGACACACCATCAATACATTCCTCTGGAAGTGTGCACACACCTGTAAACGTTTAGCTCTGAGGTTTAATGTAGATTTGAAAGCAAATGTAGTTTGTTGTAACATGACAGAGCAAAGATTGCAAAAGTGAAAGAAGTCCAGACAGAGTGACTGATCAATCCTCCATTGTCAATCTGATCTGAGAAATGACTTCATTGACAGTCTGATGCAGATAATAATACAATGTTGATGGTGGAGCAAAACAATTTCCCATTTTTAAAGGACCGACTGCAGTTGGACCATCTGTTGAGCCTCATAAAACGGCATTTCACCAAGTGTGGGTAAAAATATTCTATTTTTGCTTATGTGTCACACTTAACTTTTTCAGATTATCAAAATTATTTTAAAACTGGATTAACATACTGTATACAAATAACATATTTAAATGACAATTTCATTAATTAATAAAACTATCCAAACATTAATTAATTCATCTGTTGTAGCTTTGATCTGCTGAAATGATCTCGTTTAAAGGGTTGGATTCCTTTCATCACCAAATATCAGACCATAAAAATAAAGTCACGTCTGTAATTTCATGTCATTTATGCAACTATTTTTGTTTCTTTGCATAAACAGACAACAATAAACTGTTGATTCCTGAAATTTTGGCAGTTTCTTCTGTGACTAAGATATAAGATAATATTTAGTCCCATCACTAAAACTAGAACATAATTATAACTTACTATTCTGTCTGGCTGTTGCATTGTGTTTAGCAAATTCCTCTAAACCTGCACCTGTCACTTTTGAGAAGAAAAAAAAATTATTTAGGACGTTATTTAGGAAGGTGACAATATATTAGTTTCAGATATAGATGATGCCTCACTTCCCATTCTGTAAAAATATCAAATAAAATATCTCTGATGTTGCTCTGTGATGCTTCTAGTTACATTTAGTTTGAACTGCTGTGGCAGCTGTTGAGCACTAAATATTATTTACTTAACAAATACGCTGAAAATGTTCCCAACAGATGTTGGAGAATCAGAGGATCAAAGTATCTGAATTGTATCAGTTGGGGGGGGAAAGGAGCTTGGAAACGTTCAGTAGGATAAATAATGATAAATATGGAGAATGATACTACAGTAATGAGATGTTTCAAGAGGCAAAGAGAGTCGCTGAAGGAGGAATGACTGAGGAAATCCAGACATGGAGACTGATGAAGCCAGAACAAAGGCAGAACTGGACAACTGGTTCATTGAGAGTTCTGGAGAACGTTGCTGCTGGAGCCCATCAGGTCCAGAGTTTGGAAGAGAGGAATTCGGATACGCATTTAACTTGGGGCTGGACTCGGGACGTGGACGTTGAAAGAGTCTGAGCAATTACAACAGGAACCAGAGTAGGTGCATTTTCCAGGGACATGACAAATAAATTATTTATTAGCTTTTTATTGAAACTAGATGTAATTGGAAATATAATTTTTTTTTTTTTTTTTAAACAGCTCTTATGTTTCGTTGAGCTTTAATGTTTTTGTGATCTAAAATTTAAGGATTATTGTTCATTTGACACTTTTCAGTTATTTCTTGGCTCATGCTGCGACTATCTCTCTCGTCCACATGTCATATTATAAAATGTGTTGGCCAATGCACAACGAAATAGGAAGGAGGAAGTCTGGTAAGTCTCTGCTCCCATTAGGAAAGTCATTTTTCTCAGACCACCAATCCATGTTCTGCAGTCATCAACATCCTGGAATCAGCTGGGATCCTAAACACTCATATTTACATATTAGCCACAGACCCCTCAAGACCAGAACCAGAAGACCTGAGAGGCCTGGAAGGTTAATACAACAGTAGATCTTTAATGTATTGTGGTACTAACCCGTTCAGTTATTTATAAACCTACAACAGTCTCTTAAAGTCTATTCTCTGAACTCCAGTGTAACCAGTGAACTGGGTGACGCGCTTTATCTTAAAGAAATGAATCTTTGCTTCATCTCTTCTGTTGAAGTTCCACACAGAAGGTAAATAAAATATATGATCTCAAGAAGCTTGTGTTAAGGTGTAGCTAACCCTGGGGTGGTGCAGAGGCAAACCATGACCCACATATGGAAACCTTCGTCCTCATGGTAGTCGCAGGTTCGATTCCCGGCCTGGTGACATTTGCTGCATGTCTTTCCTGTCAGACTACTTTCAAATTAGAGACACTGAAAATGTAACTAACCCCAAAATCAATCTTTTTCATTTCTGCTGATAAGCTACCTAAGTAAGTTATTTAGAGTTCTATTTTTATCTTTCTGTGCAAAGTTTTTGATATTTTTGTGTAAATTTGTTTAATTCTGCATTATTTTTTCTAAAGCTGTCTCAGTGATGGCCTTCGGTCGAATGGTGGCTCAGTAGTTGGATTCTCTACTACAAAAACAACTATTGAGATAGTTTTACTTAATTTAACACATAATATTTCTGTATATATTACAAAAATGTTGTGAAAAACTAAAAAAGTTAGTTTTGATATTTGTTCTGTATTTCAAAGAATCCCGATGTAATATGTTAAAATACAATTTCAGAAAGTTATTGACTGAGGTCCATTTGGTTTGTGTTTTATGCATTTTAGTTTTCTACAAGCAGCAAGAATCCAGGTTTTAACTAACAATACTTGCCTAATGTCACAAATATTCAGTTCTGCAATTACAGTCTGATCTAGAAATCAGAATCTGTGATCAGATGAGGGCTTTTCTGATTAAAATGTACATTTTGAAAAGAACCTTTAAATAGGTACTGAATGTAGTTTTCAGTAATCCCACATTTTTATATTCAAGAGATTTTCTCGTAATATTTTAAAATTAAATGTATTTTCATTGACTGGAAGCAGAAAATTATCACAACAAAAATGAAGGCACAAAGATGTTAATATCCAAAGGTTTACTATTGATAGAGTTACTGAAATAAAATAACATTTTAATTGTTTTCTCATGTATTAAATTTTGAACGTAAACAATTTCATTAGAATTGAGTATTTGTCAGTAAAACAGTGACCCCTGCTGGGCAGGATGGGTATTAACGGCCCCCTCGCCTCCCGCCCCCACAAAGCTGAACCGGAAGTGATTCTCGATTAGCTTGTGTTTGCCTCGTTGCTAACAGAGTTTCCCTCCGATGGCAAACAGAACCGTTAAAGATGCAAACAGCATCCACGGAACCAACCCGCAGTACCTGGTGGAGAAAATCATCCGGACCCGAATCTATGAGTCCAAATACTGGAAGGAGGAATGTTTCGGTCTGACCGGTCAGTGAGTTAGCATGTTAGCTCCCTGAAGGCTAACCTCAACGAGATTTCATTTAACCCCTGCAGGGCTGCTTGACGGTGGTAATTATGGTTAAAATACAGGTTTACTCAACCCATTACATTTTTATTAACGTTTTCTGTAAAATAGTTGTTTTTAATTTAAGTTAATATGGTACTAAATTTCCTTTTCTGTTGAGAAACATTCTAATTCTATACATTTAGTGGATTTGATGTAAACCAGCCTTCTTCTAAATTATGAGCTTTTTCAACTAAAATGAGAAACAATAATAATCAGAAAATGATAGAAAACAGGCAGCAAAAGTAAAAGGACAAACTAATTAGCGGTGGATAGAAAGTATCTAAGCAAGAGCAGCAATACTTCATCAGTTTTATTAAAGTAAAGGTGGAAACGGTACCGTCCAAGAAATGTCACATTTTTCAACTTGAAAGTTAAACCAATACTTACAGTTGGTACTGTATGTTATAAAAGGATAAAATATCAGCATTTATATTTACTGTTTGTTGCTTCTTCATTTGACGTTCAAAAGGTTCAGCAGATAGAAAATAATATTAAGTCAAGGACAATTTAACAAGATAAGTTAAACTGCTTTATAAGATGAAAACATAAAACAACAAGCAAGAAACTTTACATTATAATAAATATCAGATAAAACTTTATTCTTGATTTAGGTGGAATTTTTCCTTTATCTAGTAAAATAGTCAGAATGTCAGCAGTTTGTACACAGAAATAAACTTTGTGCAACAGGGTTAGTTTTCTTTATTTAGTTAAGAACAATTATTGCACTGATTCTGCTGGAAAAAGCAACACTTGATTTATGGACTCAGTTAATTATCTTGACACTAAATAAACTAAACATTAACTAACAGCGTTTCTTGTTGTTTTGCATCATATTTATTTATTCTGCAATGTTTTCATTGCTAAAGATGTGATCAGTACTGAACCCATGTTTTTGTTTTTCTCTCCCAGTTTGATGTTTCATGGGTTCATCTCTGACTTCAGTCTCTCCTCCAGCGGATGGTTTTGGTTTAAATAAATTCAGTTTG
This sequence comes from Xiphophorus maculatus, assembly GCF_002775205.1. NCBI lineage: Eukaryota > Metazoa > Chordata > Actinopteri > Cyprinodontiformes > Poeciliidae > Xiphophorus > Xiphophorus maculatus. Next base: position 30,296,447 of record NC_036451.1, read on the forward strand.
GTGTCTGTGTGTTTGCAGCGGAGCTGGTGGTGGACAAAGCCATGGAGCTGAAGTTTGTGGGAGGAGTTTATGGCGGGAACATCAAGCCGACTCCGTTCCTCTGCCTCACGCTGAAGATGCTCCAGATCCAGCCGGAGAAAGACATCATCGTGGAGTTCATCAAAAACGAGGATTTTAAGTGAGATTCCTCCAGGTTTCAGGCTTTTCAAGAGAAGCTGCGGGTCGGCCGGACCGGCCGCGGGTCGGCCGGACCGGCCGCGGGTCCATGAAGCTCAGAGGAAACGTTTCCTGTCTGTTTCCTCAGATACGTCCGTCTACTGGGAGCCATGTACATGAGGCTGACCGGCACCGCCGTGGACTGCTACAAGTACCTGGAGCCGCTCTACAACGACTACAGGAAGATCAAGAGTCAGAACCGGAACGGAGGTGAGCTGGTGGAGATCCACTGGGACCGGAACCGAGAGGAATTCTGGGAAAAGACGGGAAGCCCAAAAGATTCTTTAGATTGACACACATCTGGTTTCGTTTACACATGAATCATGTCAGTGATGTAATGTAGAGATGCACTGATCCGCCTTTTTACTGCTGACGTCTGAGGATCAGAACCGGCTGATCTGATACTGAAAAACAGCTAATTAACTTAAAACATTTCTGTTTTAAACAGAGTCATAAAATGTTTTGGATTACAAATTTATCTGATAACTTTAATTTATTCAGTGCAGTTAAGATTATAACTGTAAAATAAATAATAAAGAAAATGAAACTGACTAAAACAATAAGTTGATTATCTTGGTCAAATGTAAAAATACAAAAATAAACCTTCAGTCAAATGGTTCAGAAAGTGCAATTAGGAATTCTAAGTATAACGTAAAATAATAAAGCATAGAAATAGATTGAATAGATCTGCCCTCAGCCATAACATCAGGACCGATACAGATATTAATATCTGATCGGTGCGTCTCTGACGCAGCGATTACTTCCTGGTTTATGTCTGAATGTTTTGTAGCTGAAGCAGCAAAGAGACGAGTTGGAGAAAAAACTCAGAGATCATTTAGAAGAAAATCTGAACTGAAACTTTGTGCCAGTGGAGCAGGTTGAGTTCAAACGTGTCAAAACATTTCATCTCTCTGGATTTTCATCCAAAAGCTACAGGTTATTAATAGCAGCTGAGTCTTTACTGGTTTTACTGGAGTGGTGCTGGGTTCATCCTCTAACCTGAAACCTGTTTAGTTTTGGACCTGGGACAGAACCAGACTCATTCTTAGTGTGTGTGTGTGTGTGTGTGTGTGTGTGTGTGTGTGTGTGTTCCTCCTCCAGAGTTTGAGCTGATGCACGTTGACGAGTTCATCGATGAGCTGCTTCATGCAGAGAGAGTGTGTGACATCATCCTGCCGCGGCTTCAGGTCCGTTTGTCCGTCCAGCCGTTTGGTCCGGTCCGGTCCAAGTCGGTTCAAACAGGAAGTTCTTTCCAGTTGCTTCCTGTTGTGTGTTTGAACCTTCTTCTTCTTCACGCTCTGGTCCGAGTCAAGGTGACTCCATTTTGTTCTGTGTGCTGCAGAAGAGACAGGTTCTGGAGGAAGCCGAGATGCTGGACCCGCGGGTCAGCGCTCTGGAGGAAGACCTGGACGAGGTGGAGAGCAGCGAGGAAGAGGACGAGGAAGAGGAGAAGGTCACATGATTCTGCCCTTTAAAGACGTTTAACCTTGAAGTTTCTCCTTTCTTTCAACATTTAACATTTTTCTCTTCCTCTCTGGTCTGCAGTTCGAGAGGCTGCCGAGCCCGGAGCCCCACAGGCGCGGTCACCGTGACAACGACCGGCCTCGGCGCTCGCCGTCGCCTCGCTACAGACGCAGCCGCTCTCCTCGCCGGTTCGTTGTCGCCCGTTTATCGATCAGAGCCGATCTGTTGCCGCAGCGACGCTAACCTGACCGTTTGCCTTTCAGGAGGAGCCGATCGCCCAAGAGACGAAGGTTCGACCCCCGACTCCGTTGACCCGACGGCGGTTTGGGTTCTGCTCGGACTCTAAACGTGTTTTGTTTCGTCCCAACAGCCCGTCGCCTCGCAGAGAGCGCCACCGCAGCAAGAGCCCGCGGCGGCACCGCAGCCGCTCCAGGGACCGGCGGCACCGCTCCAAATCGCCCGGTAGGTTCTGCTCTTTCTGCTCTCTGACGGTCCAGGCACAGCATTACAGTCGGGTAAAGGTCTGGTCTTTGACTAGGCCACTGCAGCTGCATTCTGTTGCAGAATAGCTGCTGTGTGGACAGATTGACTCACATTTAACTTTGGCTGCAACTTTTAGCAAAAATAGTCGACAAATTTCTCAGCAGGAAGTCATCAGGGCAGAAACGCTCTCCGTTCTGTCCCGGTTCTGATGCCTCTCAGGTTAAATTTATCCAAATCTGATCCGTCCTTCAGTTTTAGCTCCATCGGACCGGACCAGAACCAGATCCGTTCCTCCTTACATCTGGTCTAGATAATAATCCTACTGTGGAAAATGTTGGTTAAACATCCAACAGTTTTAACCTGATGCATCAAATTAATAATGAAATGTATTTTAAAGATCTTAATTTATTACACAATTAAATTCAGCCAATCAGCTGCAGATCTGTCATCTTTCCTGCAGTATTTGTGATTTATAAGAGGAGAAAATAAATGTATGATGTGCTGCACTAAATGACTAGGAAATGACAACATGTTGATTAATTTTCTTTTTTAAATAAAATAAAACCCAAAATGTCCACATTTATTTTAGATAAATATGAATTAATTTCCTTGATTCATGCATCTCAGCATGTTTTTTCTGCTGCAGTTGAATCTTTCACTTTGTTTTGTTTTAACAGTTTAAACCTGCAGCTTCAGTTTGAGTTCAGATATTAAAGCAGCAGATGTTTTCTCCTGCTGCATGATGGGAAATAAATGAGAGCTGTTGGTTTGTTCATCAGGTCACCACAGAAGCCACAGACATCGGAGCCACTCCAAAACCCCGGAGCGGTGAGTCCGGATCGCTTCCGTCTCCAGCAGATTTAATCTGAATCAAGTTTAGCAACAGAAATAATTTTCAGTTGGCAGCAGAAACTCCTGGTCCCACTGGTTCCCATTAAACCAGTGGGTTTAAACTGCTGTTCCAGTTTAAAACATTAGCAGTATTATTTCATATTTCATATTAGAATTAAAGCATTTAAAACACCTAAGCGGTTAAATGTTAGTTACGTTTCCTGTGTTTGTGTAGATTTATGCCTCAGTTTATCTCATAAACTGTATTTTTACCACTTTGTTTTTAGGCTCGTTCAGGTTTTTCCATTAAAATCAGTAAAATCCTGATTTCTGTTCCTGGTTCTGTTGGACTGAAGGTTCTGTTTGCTTTATCCTCAGAAGCTCCAAAAAGAGCCACAAGAAGAGCCGGAGAGGAAACGACTGACCTCAGTCCCTCCCAACGTTTTTTACTTTCTCATCCACCCAAACTCTTTTTTTCAATCTTCCACTTGACATTTTTATTTTTTATTTTTATTCCAGCAGTTTCAGGTTCTGATAATCTGGACCTCTGATGGTTCTGGAAACCAAACAAAACAATATTCTCCAGATGCTTAAAGCGCCTCAGATAAAACTGTAAATAGTGAAATGTTTTTTTGTTTGTTTGTTTCTGAACAATGAAAACATCCCAGAAATAAAAACCTTGATATAAGATGATTTTTTTATGCTTTGAGTAAATTAATGGGAACTTTTCAGGTGAAATAAAACAAATATTGGAAAAGATGATGGATGTAATACGGTTAGTGTCACCTTTTGCAATTTTTTAGGAAGCTGAAGTCGTTTTTAAAGATGGATCTCAATTTTTACAAATGTTGGTAAACAATCTAATTAAGTTGAATCTGATCCTGTTTGTGTTTTAATTTATGAATACAGCATTCCATTGAATGAATTTCTGTTGGGATAAATATGTTCTGTAAACTTTGCTGATTTTATTTTATTGCAAGTGATCAACCGAAGATTCTTTTAGGTTTTTATTTGTGCAGTTTTATTGAAATGTTATTTTTAACCGATGAGTTAATTAAGTTTATTCTCAGGTAAATGAACTGAAGTAATTCTGTTCTTGGTCACATGAAGGAAAATGCATCTGAGATGATGAAGCTTCAGCTTTAAAACATTTAACTAATGTGAAAAAATTCAGTTTTTGTCCCTCGACTCAGAAAGTGAAACGTCTCGTCCACAGATCCATCAGTGTGAAACGTTTCCAGCCTCAATTTCTACTAAATCTGAGAACCAGAGAATCAAACCCCAAACTTTGTGTCAGAATATTTGAATATGACACTAAAACAATAAAAAAGGAGCTCTTAAACAGAAATGTCAGGTCACTGAGACATCGGTTGGGGCTCCTTTTGCATTCTCTCTGCATCAATGCAGCGTGACACGGACAGCAGCCTGGGGTTCTGGCTGATGTGAACTATTTGAAAAAAAAGTGAACTATTTGAAAGTAGGGGGGATTTTGGGTGGTAAAAGTTAAACATTTTAACAAACAGACACTACACTATTTCTGCTCAAGCAAACCAAAAGGTTTTGAACAGAACAACTTTGTCAAATGATGAGACCATGAATCTTTAATCTACGTAGCAAATATATTGCTGCTGCTGCTGTAGGCAGAAAATAAAATAAGCGTTGTGGAGAATAATATTTTGTATGAGTTTAAGAATATTGTTTGCCAAAATCATACGGTGTAACTACACTTGTCTTTTATATGTTGCAGTAATTGAATCTTTTTGAGGCAATTAGTTGCATAAATTAAAGTAAATACTGTCTATTTTCCTGCTCCACATACTTAGTTAGCAATTTGCCAGTTAGCTTCTCAGTCTGAACTTCTGGGCAATGTCTTGATTCAGTCAGATCTTCTCTCCTGTATCTCCTGAACTCTGATATTCTCCTACATCCACTCTGAATGTTTTGCTTGCTGGTCTTCATCATGCTCTGAATGCAGTATCTGGTTTCTCTTACTTTAACCTGCCCAACTTGCACCTGATTCCCTTTTGATTCCCTCCCAGTGAGGCGGTGAAGCAAATCGTTTGTCAAACTGTTGATCTGCCTGGTGGCCGTTTCAGAAGATGAGGAGACATGGTGACTGAGTTTTAGACACCAGTAGCTCATGCAGCTTTTCACTCAATGGCTGTCCTAAAAGTACATACCTTTAAAATATGAATAAATATGTACAATTCCATAATTATTTGATCCTGCGGTTATAGAAGTTTGGCGATAAAGCAATTCAGGGATTGTGGTTTCTTAATGTAAGTGTTTCTGCTACTGGACAAAAAACAGGGTTAAAAGGATTTAGAAAGAAAAGTACAAAGATGATGGTTGTTTTTACTGAGACTAAGGCTGTGACTAGTTATCAGGACAGAATGAGACCAAGGAGGGAACCAGTCATCTGCTCCAACAATTTATTAGCCTTTAGGAAATATTTTTGGACACACAGAGCAGGAACATCACAACATGTATTTTACATCCTTATATCAGTGATTTAAAACTATTTTTAATTTTTGATGCCATGCTGTAAACCGCAAAGTTGTGCATGAATGTAAAAGTCAATAATTTTTTCACCCATAGAAAAGTGTAATGTGTTTATTATGAGCAGGATTAACCAAGCTGAAGGAAAACAAAGAAAATAAATATTCATTGATACAGAACAGAATCAGCAAATATGAACTTATGAAACTATTGAAACCTTCAAGAATTTGATGTTGTGTAAGATATTTAAGAAACTAATATTGAATCTGCGCTCATGAATTTCTTTATTTGGTTGTTATCTCTAAAATATATTTACGTTTAATGACATCTCACCTCTTTCCCACAGTTTTCCACTTAGTTCCACTACTGCTGTGGATTTTATAGTCGATGTTTAAAGCCAACAGAGTCTGAAGCGATGGAGGAAATTTATGTCAATATGGAACCTGTTGGACAAACTGCATCTAATCACAGGTAAGAACGAAGTTACAGAGACATTTAGTCTGTATTTAATTCAATTTTGTTAAGGTTGAGGTTTTTGTTAAGGTTGAGGTTTTTGTTAAGGTTGAGGTTTTTGTTAAGGTTGAGGTTTTTTGTTAAGGTTGAGGTTTTTGTTAAGGTTGAGGTTTTTTGTTAAGGTTGAGGTTTTTGTTAAGGTTGAGGTTTTTTGTTAAGGTTGAGGTTTTTGTTAAGGTTGAGGTTTTTGTTAAGGTTGAGGTTTTTGTTAAGGTTGAGGTTTTTTGTTAAGGTTGAGGTTTTTTGTTAAGGTTGAGGTTTTTGTTAAGGTTGAGGTTTTTGTTAAGGTTGAGGTTCTTGTTAAGGTTGAGGTTCTTTGTTAAGGTTGAGGTTTTTGTTAAGGTTGAGGTTTTTTGTTAAGGTTGAGGTTCTTGTTAAGGTTGAGGTTCTTTGTTAAGGTTGAGGTTTTTTGTTAAGGTTGAGGTTTTTGTTAAGGTTGAGGTTTTTGTTAAGGTTGAGGTTTTGTTAGGTTGAGGTTTTTGTTAAGGTTGAGGTTTTTGTTAAGGTTGAGGTTTTTGTTAAGGTTGAGGTTTTTGTTAAGGTTGAGGTTTTTTGTTAAGGTTGAGGTTTTTTGTTAAGGTTGAGGTTTTTTGTTAAGGTTGAGGTTTTTGTTAAGGTTGAGGTTTTTGTTAAGGTTGAGGTTTTTGTTAAGGTTGAGGTTTTTGTTAAGGTTGAGGTTTTTGTTAAGGTTGAGGTTTTTGTTAAGGTTGAGGTTCTTGTTAAGGTTGAGGTTCTTTGTTAAGGTTGAGGTTTTTTGTTAAGGTTGAGGTTTTTGTTAAGGTTGAGGTTTTTGTTAAGGTTGAGGTTTTTGTTAAGGTTGAGGTTTTTGTTAAGGTTGAGGTTTTTTGTTAAGGTTCAGGTTTTTGTTAAGGTTCAGGTTTTTGTTAAGGTTGAGGTTTTTGTTAAGGTTGAGGTTTTTTTTGCTAAGGTTGAGGTTTTTTGTTAAGGTTCAGGTTTTTGTTAAGGTTGGAGCAGCTCCAAAGAGGCTCTGCCTCGGTGCAGCTGTATCTTTGGGAATCCTGAATGTTTGACTTTTGGCTGAACTCGTCGCCCTCAGTGAACACAGTGAGTCTTCTAGTCATCTTAAAGATGTAAAAAGAATCAATTTCAACTGTTATAAAAAAAATGTCTTTGTTCCCCTTCTGAAATCAAACTGATCAAATAGCGAGGGTTTAAAAAGAATAAAACATGGTGACTCAAAGTGTTGCAGAGGTGAAACTTACACTAAGTTACATGAGTTTGATTCATTTTCAGCAATAGTTGCATTATCAGCCATTTAGGTTAGCAGGTCTTTAATATCTTCTCTTTTTCAAACTATTTACCCAACGATTCATTGTTCAGTGTTACCTCAGTTTAAATTCTACAGGCATAACCAAAATCATGAAACTATTTCCTAAGTCCTCCTGTTATGTTCCGGGTCAAATTGACCCGTTTTAAAATTTACAAATTAAAAAAAAAAAAATAGAAGCATTTTTTTTGCATGAAACGTTTTGTATTTGTCTTAATAGGTGCACTCTAGACATAAGTTGAAAATTTATTCATGTTACACATTTGTACCAAACCCTAGGTCTACTTTTTACATTGATACTGTTCGGGTCAATTTGACCCGGCAGTCAGGTTAAAGTGCAAAAAAAGATTTTAAAATGTCCAATTCTATATGTTTCCTTGCAGTTATGAACCATATTTCACCACACACACACTCACACACAAACACACGCAACCACACACACACACGCCCACTTTCTCACTATTCTCTTTACTTCACTAGGAAACTGCGAGAAAGCAGAAAGTGTTCACACAACCTTTGACGGGAATCTTTTCTGTTCCTGTGGACAAACTCCACCCACTCTGAGTGACACTCAGCAGAAGTGGAGAAAAACATAAATACTCTCTGCATGACTCATTTATCTTGATTTTAATCAGCGGGTCAATTTGACCCAGAACAGTATGTGTGTCTCAAGTTCAATTATAAAGATCACCCTTTGGTAAAAAAAAAAAAAGTATAATATAAAATAATTTACCAAAGGTCAACTTCAAGGAAATTATTGTTTTTTTGTGTCTAGGTTTTTTTCAGTGGACATTAAAAATCTAAATTCCATTTTTTATGTCCAAATGAGTAAATGAGCAGGTTGTTGTTATTGATCCTTAATTTCTGAGAAATAATAAAACATCATTGCACAAATATTGATTGAAATGGTTAGTATTGGAGTTAATAATCAGATACAGAAATGTTTTGGAAGAATCTTTTGGTTTCTGACACTATTGCATGATTAAACACTCCCTGGGTCAAATTGACCCACGAACATTTTTGCTGTACCCTAGAAACGAACATAACAGGAGGGTTAAGTGAAAATACGATGCAACTTCTTTTTGCAAACGTTGTTTGTTGATTTTTCTCCAGCTAACTCCTCCTTAACATCCGCAAACCAAAGTAAACTACCGGCTCGCTGCCGTTCTGATACTCTTCCATCCCGGCAGGCTGTCCCCGCTTCAAGCCGCCTTTCAACTCCGTTAACTGGAAGAAAACTGGGAGACGAACCAGTTTACTGGGAGAAACAGCGGAGTCTGGTCCAGACTTCCGGACAGCTGATAGGAGGCGCTGCTGCCACCTGCTGGTGACTCCGAGGAACAGCTTCATATCAAAACCTCTTACTGTCAATAAAACATCTAATATAGAAAAATAGACGTTTTTCAAAAGAGTGAGCTGACTGATGATGTCATCAGCCTCTGTGACATCATCAGTCACAGAGGCTCTATATGACTGGCAGGCAGAACTTCTCCTTCACTCTGCATCTCAAATCGGTTGGATCAGGTCGGCATTGTGACGAATCGCTTCGTACGATTAGGACAACTTCGAAAGAGAAACAAATTCTCAGGAATTTCTAGTATTTCTAAGGATCACTTCAGAAATACTACATCATGTTCTTCCACATTGGTTTCGGACTTGGATATATAATTACTACTGCAGTGAAGAAGTTCAGCAGCTGGTACGCTGCTGATGCTGATTTAGAGGAGAACAGCAGTAAAATGGAAACGCCAGAAGACTGCTTAGCTTTCACTGTTCCTGCTGACTCTTCTGTTGAAGAGCATAATATGAGTAAGAGCAGCGAACCCATCCCTTCCACCTTTGGGAACAGAAACGGATGTTCTGGATTTGAAGAACATCCTGAAGATGAAGTTTGTGCTAAAGAAATGAGCACAACGAAGAACGAACATGGCACTGCAGACAGCAGCTGCAACGTGGGAACGACGGGAGATTTAATGGAAACCAGTAACTGTGAAGCAGCGAGTGTTTTGGTCAGCTCAGATCTGGCTGAGGAACATTTGGCAGATCGTTGCTACCAAGACGAGTTTTCCAACTCGTTCGACAACAGCTGGATGAATGCCGCCATCCACAGCATCCTGAACCTCAGGGAAGCCAGAAGGTTTGTGGATGAGGATCCTGAGAAGATCTCTGGAGCTTTTTCAGCAACTCCATCACGCGCCAGATTTCTCCATACAGGCATGGAAAATTTAGGGAAACTTTTTATCTCAGAGGAAATCAAAGCAGTTCTGACAGAGATTAGTGAGAATGAACCAAATATGGGCTCAGGAAACGGGAACAAGTTAAAAGACTTTCTGAGGATTATGTTAGACCTGTTGAACCAGAGAGGGATTGAAACCGCGTGCATCTTATACAGTAATAACAGCTGTGAAGAAAGTGCTGAAATGCCAGCCATCCTGAATTTTGGTCCCATCATCACCCTGCCAGTCACAAATCCTGTGGACACCACCGCTTCTCTCCTGAACAACTGGATTTATTTGGCTTCAGGAAAGGATTGTTCTCTGTCCTCATCCAGCTCAGCGACAAACGTCTTCCTCCATGACACTGACGTGATAACCTTGCATCTGCCATGGTTCGGCGGTTGGGCGGACTCACCACACACCGTGATTCCTAGTACAACCATTAGCATCCCCATAAAAACTGGAACTCAGTTGTACCGTCTATCGTCAGTCATTTGTCTGGACAAGCTGAGTTCTCAGGCTGACGGTTTTTACACCTATCTGGTGTATGAAGACCTGCTGTTTAAGGCTGTAAATGACAAGGTCACAACCCCAGAAGCAACCAGTGTGTTCGACATTTGGCAGAACGGGTTCATGTACGTCTATGAGAAGTTTTCAGAAGGTCAGGACGGACTCAGAGATGAGCTCACAGGTAGCTCTCAGGAGAGGAGCTGTGGCCCTGAAAACGCAGCTGATATGTGGACGATGAATAGATATTGTGGCGGGTCGACACCTTCAAGTCAACCAGACAATCTGTTGGAAAAAACCTCCACAGCGAGCAGTGAGAGCACCGGCGCTGAGGCTGAAGACACAGTCAGGGAAAGCACAGCCAGTACGCCGAGTCCCCATGCACTGAACCAGGAACATCCAACAAACGGTGATCTTGATCCAGTCATTTACGTTTGCCAGTATTTCAACCACAGATGGGCAAATGTCACGATGCACAGCATTATGAACCTGAAAGTTATCAAGAAGTACATGGCTCAGTATCTGGCTCAGCAGGCCTATGAAGCATCATCAAGATATCCATCTGGTGCCTCCAGGTACGACCCAGAGCAAGAAGATTTCCCATGGACCCGAAAGTCACGCAGTGTTCAGCAGTTTGACATCACAAAGTGCATGAAGTTTGTGAACAAAAAGACTGAATTTGCAGCATTAAATACCTTTAAGCCAGGTCGGAAGGTTGAGATCTCTTTTTTATTGAATGCTGTTTTGGTCTGGTTAAAAATGAATGCTGTCAAAGTAAGCTGCAAAATGCAGCAGTTTATGACTTGTGCAGACTGTGAGATAGATGAACTGGTCTCTACAAAGATAGGCGTCCTGATTAATTTGAAAAACACAAGACCAAATGACACCACAGCATCTCTCTTTGAACGCCATCTTCAGCAAGCGAGTTCTCTGGAGAAATGCTGCAGGTCTTGTAGAATAGAGAACATCTGCATCCTCGACACAACAGATGTGATCTGCATGTACCTGCATCGACAGCTCAGTGATGAAGACGGCGGACTGCTTCTGACTCCCAGTGCAACCATTGAAGCTCCGTTAGAAATGGGAACCCAATTGTTCTGTCTATCCTCGGTCATCTGCTGTGAAATCCAAAATTCCCGGATGTACAATTTTTATACATATGTGATATGTGGACAAGCGGTATATAAAATTGAAGATGGAATGGTAACTGATGCAGATGAGGGCTGTGTAGAAGACATGAAGAGAAGAGGATTCATCTACTTCTACGATAAATACGCAGAAGGAGAGGAGAGATTTAGCTTTCAGGAAAACAATTTCAAGTCTGGAACTGAACAAACTGTGCCACTGGTGGTGAACTATAGATACAAAACTGTGGATGAAAGAGAAATTTACCGCCAAAATAAAAACAAGTCAGTCAACCTTTGTGCAAATATGTGCACAATTTATTTCTTATTTCGGATGTTTTGTTATTTTTTGTTGCCTTTATTTACTTCTACTACATACTTTGACTTTTCGTTCAGTTTTACTGATTGGATGATCTTTGGTTTAGCCACCGTTCGCATTATTACGCTGGTCATACCAGCTTCACCAAAAGAAAAAAAAAGGTGAAAAGGTGAGCCCAAATGAAATCGCACAAGGTCTTGGGAGGAACGCAGAGGGTCGGGGTCTCGGGAGGAACACAGAGGGTCTGGGTCTCGGCAGGAACGCCGGCTGGAACGCCGGCTGATTTGGCCTCGGGTGCTCCGGCTGGAACGCCGGCTGATTCGGCCTCGGGTGCTCCGGCTGGAACGCCGGCTGATTCGGCCTCGGGTGCGCCGGATGGAATGCCGGCTGAAATGGCATCGGGTGCTCCGGCTGGAACGCCGGCTGATTCGGCCTAGGGTGCTCCGGCTGGAACGCCGGCTGATTCGGCCTCGGCTGCGCCGGATGGAACGCCGGCTGAAACGGCCTCAGGTGCGCCGGATGGAACGCCGCCTGAAACGGCCTCGGGTGCACCGGCTGAAACGCCGGCTGATTCGGCCTCGGGTGCGCCGGCCGGAACGCCGGCTGATTCGGCCTCGGGTGCGCCGGCTGGAACGCCGGCTGGAACGCCGGCTGATTCGGCCTCGGGTGCGCCGGCTGAAACGCCGGCTGATTCGGCCTCGGGTGCGCCGGCCGGAACGCCGGCTGATTCGGCCTCGGGTGCGCCGGCTGGAACGCCGGCTGGAACGCCGGCTGAAACGGCCTCGGGTGCGCCGGCCGGAACGCCGGCTGATTTGGCCTCGGGTGCTCCGGCCGGAACGCCGGCTGATTCGGCCTCGGGTGCGCCGGCTGGAACGCCGGCTGATTCGGCCTCGGGTGCGCCGGCTGGAACGCCGGCTGATTCGGCCTCGGGTGCGCCGGATGGAACGCCGGCTGATTCGGCCTCGGGGGTGCCGGCTGGAACGCCGGCTGGAACGCCGGCTGATTCGGCCTCGGGTGCGCCGGCTGGAACGCCGGCTGGAACGCCGGCTGATTCGGCCTCGGGTGCGCCGGCTGAAACGCCGGCTGATTCGGCCTCGGGTGCGCCGGCCGGAACGCCGGCTGATTCGGCCTCGGGTGCGCCGGCTGGAACGCCGGCTGGAACGCCGGCTGAAACGGCCTCGGGTGCGCCGGCCGGAACGCCGGCTGATTCGGCCTCGGGGGTGCCGGCTGGAACGCCGGCTGAAACGGCCTCGGGTGCGCCAGATGGAACGCAGGCTGGAGTTGCTGGTCCCAGAGATGCTGGAGCTGGGCTGGTGGAGCAGAAGGATGGAATGTCCGGCTTTGGAGGCAGAGGGTCACGATTCATGACAGCCAGAGCTGTCAAGCGTTCCCACTCCGCCTCCTGCCATAACTCCACCAACCCCAGGTGCGGAAGGCACGAAATCCAGTCCTCCAATACCAGAACCATGCGCGTGGCAAAACCCAGTCGTCGGCAGGCGGAGTAGGGTTTCGCCATCGCCTCCACATAATCCTCGATCGTTGAAGTAAGATCGTTTACACCCTCTGGGTCCATGATGTGAAATAGCGCGCCTCACCGTATTTCCTTTGGTCGGGTCCTTCTGTCATGAGTTGGTGCAGTGGATGTGGTGAGGCAGACGCTGCAGACCCAGGTAAGATTAATAGTAGATTTTAATAATGCAACACACAGTCCAAAACAGTCCCAAAGCCGGGCAGCACGGCCGAGCTAAAGCCAGGGCTCGACGCCGGTAGCAACCGGTAAATGAGGGACGAAAAATAGACTGGGCACACAGGAACAGAACGACAAACGCCAAGGGTGGCAAGTAACGACAAGGACCCGACAAAGACGCAGACACACAGGTGGCATTAAATACACTGGGGGTAATCATGGAATAAGAAACACCTGGGAACAATCAAGGGGAAGACAGGACAACACAAAGACTCGGGGACACAGAAAACTCTAATTAAATACACAGACAACACAGAACATGACAGCAGGAGACTTAAAGTGGGTCTCCTGCCCCTTTAAGTGGGCCCCTGTAAGTGGGTCTCCTGCCCCTTGTGTTGTGAACAACTTCTGTCATGAGTTGTTCACACCACAATTCATGACAGAAGGACCCAGCCAGGAGTGATTACGATGAGAAAGGCAATAACAACAACATGGACCCTACACGCTGAAGGGAATTAACAGAAACAATCAAGGACTATGTAGCGACTGTAGCGAAACCATGTTTCACGTACAGACGCCTCGGGGTCGCCATCAGGTTACTCCTGGTGCTGGAGGACTGGTTCGCCCAACTTCCGTCCCTGGGGTTGGGGAGCTGCAGCGAGAGGCAGAGTGGGAACGCCAGAGAGCCTTTGCCGTAATGGCTGGTGACCCTCTGCCTCCTAAGCAGCACTTCCGCTCCACCGCATCAGCTCCATCATCTTTGGGACCAGCACCACCTCCAACCCCAGCTCCTGTGTCTCCAGGGCTGGCCCCCTCCTGCTCCAGCTCCTGCACCCGCCACACCTCCAGTCGATGCCGCAGCAGTCTCTTCGCTCCTCGCCATCGCTACAGCCTCTCCCCCTCCAGCTGCCGCTGTCTCCGCATCTCCTGCCCCTGTAAGTGGGTTTCCTGCCCATGTAAGTGGGTCTCCTGCCCCTTTAAGTGAGCCCCTGTAAGTGGGTCTCCTGCCCCTTTAAGTGGGTCTCCTGCCCATGTAAGTGGGTCTCCTGCCCCTGTAAGTGGGTCTCCTGCCCATGTAAGTGGGTCTCCTGCCCCTTTAAGTGGGTTTCCTGCCCCTGTAAGTGGGTCTCCTGCCCCTGTAAGTGGGTCTCCTGCCCATGTAAGTGGGTCTCCTGCCCCTTTAAGTGGGTCTCCTGCCCCTGTAAGTGGGTCTCCTGCCCATGTAAGTGGGTCTCCTGCCCCTTTAAGTGGGTTTCCTGCCCCTGTAAGTGGGTCTCCTGCCCATGTAAGTGGGTCTCCTGCCCATGTAAGTGGGTCTCCTGCCCCTGTAAGTGGGTCTCCTGCCCATGTAAGTGGGTCTCCTGCCCCTGTAAGTGGGTTTCCTGCCCCCGTAAGTGGGTTTCCTGCTCAAGTAAGTGGGTTTCCTGCCCCTGTAAGTGGGTTTTCTGCTCAAGTAAGTGGGTTTCCTGCCCCTGTAAGTGGGCCCCTTTAAGTGGACAGGAGACCCCCTTTAAGTCTCCTGCACAGGAGTAGCTTTTGCCTCACTGCTGTGAGCACAGATGCTCAGTGGTGAGGCAGACACTGAGGACCCAGGTTGGTGTGCGAAAATGATGATTTTAATGAAAATTCCAGGTATACAAAGTCCAAAACCCAGGCAGCACAGCTGAGCGGAAGGCTAAGGGTTCAACACTGGTAGCACTGGTACATGAATGGACAGCAAAACCAAAACCACACAGACTTCCAGTCTGTGTGGTTTTTTTTTTATAGTTGTAGAAAAATGTAGTTATGTACATGTTGTACAGGGGAAAATATGATTGTGTTTTTGTTGTGCTTTGCATGCTTGGGGTTTGTTTTTCTTTTTTTTCCCCGTTAACAATCCAAACGCACTAGACTGAAGGTGCTTGTCTAGGGAGGCGGAGCGCACTAATTGGCCGCCGATACAGGTGTCAGCAGAGGCTGATTAAAGCCAAAATAAAAGGAGCCTGGATGGAAGGAGGAGAGAGGAACAAACAACTTGTTTCGGTAGACTACAGAAACCGACACGCTGCAGAGCGAGGGGAGGACGGAATCTGCACGTCAGGCGCAGAAGACCGGGAGCTAGACAAACGGCCCAGTACAGAGGATTAGGGCAGAGGAGAACCTCTGCCCGCGCCTGTAAGTAGCGCTCTATTTTTGATCAGAGAGTAGCCATTAGCAGGAAGTACGTCTTCCGGCGGAGTTTTGGTGCAGGGATGCTGGCGCTTTCCTGCTCTTTCTTTTAGCTGGATCGGGCGGAAGAGGGGCGTTGCACGCCGAAGAGTGGAGCGGTG